>NW_019214003.1:404161-440872 GCF_002532875.2 Varroa jacobsoni
CAAATCAAGGGTAATTATTTTTTCGAAATGTCGGTAAATTATCTGGCAAGAATAACTGTTCAAACCTTTAGCCTTCGAAACTTTTTAGACTCTCGTACCAATATCGGAATAAACAAGTTACCATTCAAATAATAAACGATTAAACAACTATGCTTTTGAAAAAGGTTCTAAAAGCCAGAGTTTTCATTTCATATTAGGGTGATCCTGTATAAAATGTCAGCTATATAGAAGTATAATACAAACTTTGCCAAGCAGTGAACCGGATCGGTTTTTTTTTCCGCCTTTCATGGTCTCTCCAAATTCACAACAATGACAAGGTTCTATCGTTGGCAGTTGCGATTATACCGGCAGAAATACGCTAATAAAGTTTTCGGTTCCTATCAGCTGCAGGTACAAAATATTTCTTGGTCGGCTGGTTGACCAAACCCCTTTCGCTTTCACCGTGGGACCTTTGCGTAGAGCATCTTGAACGGACTAGAGAAGATAACGTTACAGGTGCCCTGGAGTCCCCTACAACCACGCGTTAGCTTCAAAAGCTTCCGTCATACTGCCATCGGTTTTTGCGGAGATTCGTTGAATTTTCAGGCCGCCGTACGATTCGTTGTTTAGCACCCATCGGTTTTCCTATAGTTGCAGCAAAAGGCATTTCACAGTGCTCCCGAGAGGATTTGCTGACCGAAATCCGGACCGATGCATGTGGCGCCAGGATGGACGCATTCTTAGCACAAGAAGCGCCAAGCGCCGAGTGTTTATGATAGCGTACGCTAGAGTTGACTCTATGCTAGTGTTTGACTCTTGGCCCAGAAGACAAAATTAAGACCGATTTGGCCGTCATCTGAGTAATAGGGCTAGAGGTGTATGACGGTGACCATCAGTACTCCGTTGAAATGAAGCCTGAAAAAAAATATCACCACCCGCACGAAGCTGACACGATCGAGTCTAGAGCTACTGACATACGACTGCAGTGTTCAATACCGCAATGGCACAACGATTCCCGGCGTTGGCGCGTTGTCACACCTACACATTTCGATCCTTCGGAAGAAAATCACAAAACGCTGAGTCCGGATCCTTTGCAATGTAAGAATTGGGAAAACCCGCACTGGGATCCAGGCGTGACCAAGCTCCATAATAGCACTAAGGTTTTGCAGATCACGGCAGCCGCATGTCATCGCAAGATATCAAAGGTCCTACACGGGATAAAAACGTCCTGCACAGTAGCCTGATCGTGTAAGCAGGTCCAGAGGATATTTATTGGTACGGTAAATGTATTGCCGGTTCCGATCAGCTGTGTGTATATGATACCCTTTAGCTGACTGGTTAATAGCCAGTCAATGCTGAAAATGCGGAAACTGAATAAAAAACGGGTCCCCCATGATTTGACTTGAGGCCATTCTGAAAATGGGTATGATGCAATTTGTTCCGCAAATTGCGTTTGGAGCATGCGAACGCGACAAGACATACGACAATCTCCATCGCCAAGGAGAGGAATCAGCGAAAGAACTGCAGTCGCCGTCGATAGGAATCGAATTCAGTGGGCATTTTTTGCAGTCGCCAATAGCGGAAATGCTTTGGACTCCTCGCATAATGTGGTTAGGTAGAATAGAACTGCCAAAAGCCCTAAATGGTCTGACGTTTTTATTACCTACCAAAATCACTTCCTCACAGACTAACTAAACGATAAAGGGAAAGATGCATCGACTGCTTTGGCAATGGATAAGAGACCCATGAGTCCGCGAACACCTCATTAAACATCACCTTGGCAAATCTACCAGGTGGGGGAGGAACAAAGAGAAAAAGAAAGGGATCGGCCGAAAAAAATACGGAGCTCACCCCTCCATCGTCTCATTAAAGCTCAGTTTCATTTTGTAATAACCCTACTAACAGATTCATAAACCACGTGTTATTTCTCTGTGGACTTTAGCATTTTTAGAACCCATTAATCTGTCCTGGGCAAGTATCTAGCGTGTCGTTGTAATTGAAGGTTCTAAGGAAGGTTTGAGTCAAACCAAATGCCAGCTGTCTATTGGTTCCTTTCGATGTCTCGAAAAAATCTTTGCGTTTCATGCCGTATTAGTTTTATTTTTTCATTTTCCATTACCATTTTCCTAGTGTCACTTTTCGAAACGTTTCTTTTGTTAGACTTCCGTTTAAGAATTACTTGTAAGAGTCAAGGAGGTTCTACCCACTGTTAATTGTCATATATCCTTGCATCTTCCGCGTTGTGACGTACATTGTGACACGTATTGTACTGGCCGCAAGATATATCAGTTTTGATCGACCTGATTTAGGGTCTCATCGCAGCCTATATTTTGGAGGAGAGGGCCAAGCACTAAACATTGGACGACATCCTAGGTATGTTGATATTACTATCGTGTAGAACATTCCTTCTACTTAGGTGACTTAAAGTGACTCTTCTCATATGAAATTTCCACGCCCCATTTACATTAAGTATTTTTGCTCTAATTATTTCCAGGATCGTCTTACAAGGCATCATAAAATGTTTATTATTGATGTCCTTGAGCAATTAGCCCGCAACGATTTTCCGCCATGAGCCAGAATATTGGTTTGAAGGGTTTTGTCCTCCCTCTTATATTGATACTAGATTTGCTCTTTTTCCAGCCTTCTAGAAAGATGCCCGTGATCCGGATTTCGCCTAAAGCTTCTACAAACAAAACCATGCTTTTTATTATTAGAACCCTACTTCTTACTGCTATGAGTACCCGCTTTATTTTTAAACGAAAAGGTCAATATTCGCTTGTAATGCAAGCAGTACGCTTAACCTTTGAATTGGGGTTTGAGTTTTTCATTATTGAGAATAACTTGATGTTATCATACGTTAAATTTCTCTTTTGTACGCTTATCGTGCACCCCGATCCGAGTGCTACTTTTGAAAAGTTTCCTTCTGACTACTCCTCTCCTCAATTTAACGTGTCTTTTGAACTTGACTTCAATCGCCTGCTTCAAGCAGTGCTTATTGGGTGAATTATTTTGTCTTTCCCCTATCCCTCAGGCATTTTATTGTAAGGATGTACAGCATTTCCGAGAATTTTTTCAAAATTTTGTGTTTGATAACGGTGTCTAAGAAGGTTCAGACGTTAGGTAATAACCGCACTTTATCGTCAGGTGTATTGAAAATGAAGTAATGAAACATAATGAACATAAACGAAAACAAATACAGCCCAGTATCTCGAGTTATTCAAGAAACTTACGGGCACGGCAATCTAGGGCACGGACTCTATTTGGTTATTTGGCAACAACGTCAGATTTTTCTAGCCTCAGGCCTGAAATATCTGGTTTGAGCAAAAAATATTCAACGTCCGCTTCAAATCCCTTATTCTACCGATCTACATCCGCATGATTACAAAACCTTTATATCCTATAAAAAGCAGCTGGTGACTAAGCATTTTCCGCTATTTATTTTTCCCGATTTACATCATTCTAGGGCAATAAATTCAAATATAAATCAATCTTAATAGCCACCGGACCTGCCACTATCAGGATGAACCTCGATAGCTCGCCACCGTCGAGGAACGCAGAGAAGCGTAGCGCTCTCTGCGTTCCGTTGTTTCAATCAGT
Source organism: Varroa jacobsoni (assembly GCF_002532875.2). Classification (NCBI taxonomy): domain Eukaryota; kingdom Metazoa; phylum Arthropoda; class Arachnida; order Mesostigmata; family Varroidae; genus Varroa; species Varroa jacobsoni. Next base: position 407,738 of record NW_019214003.1, read on the forward strand.
AACATTGTGCTTACTTATTATTTCAATAGAACGCAAGTTATGCTTCGTATGAATGAGAAATATTTTAGTACATTTGACTGCATCACACTTTTGATGCTTTGTTAGTACGCTCGAATATCCTGCTGCACGCTTCGCGTAGAACTGAAGATTTGTTGAAAAACGTATGATAAGATTTCTACTGGTCTCCAGCCTTCAAACAGGAACCGGCACGTTTGCTCCAAAAGAATCTCGAAAGCAAACCTGAAGATGCTGGTAAAATGTTTGCTATTATTTACTTAAGACTAATTAGAAGTCAAAATATGGACGCCGCCATGTGTTTAACTTTGCCGCTTGCTTTTGTTATATATAATGCGTATCCAAGCTTTATAATACTTGACTATTCATTATTACAGCCTTAAGGTTTTCTCGTCGGCCGGACGACAGAACGTTGAGGTTTAATATATGCGTATTTATTCCGAAAAGTTTCTGCATAAAGCACTTCATATTTTCTGATCTTTTGAAGTATAATCTCATGCAGATCCTGTTCCTAGTGGGTGGTGACAGCATGCGAAACTTTAAAGCACGAGGTCTCATTTGGTTTATTTGACAAAGGTATATAAAAAGAGGCTCGAGCTGAAAATTATGCGATAGTATGCGTCGTTTATAAGAATAAGGACCCGTACCGAAGAAGCTAATCTTGCATCCAGAAAGCTTTTAAAATATCGAACCAAAGTACCACAGTACGAACGTCATGAAACTATTTGTTCCATAGGAGCATATTTGTAACACAAATTTGTCTTCTGTGGTACTAAAGTGTTTTTGAAGTATATAAATACTCCTTTATTATTATAATAATAATTAGTTATTTTAATCTAATCTTGATTGGAAGTGCATTTTTTCGGGACGTAGGTTGCTGTACAATGCCGTTGTATCTATCAGTCACTTCATAAGAATACATTTATTGTTCTTATTTTTGGATACTAAGGAAGATCTAGTGAAGTTCACGTTGCTATACTATGCTGTATCATTCGTCTGAATTTTAGTTTTTCTTCAAATTATTTTAGCTGCAAATAGATCATTTGCCTCCACTTGACTTTTTAGATTGAAACCCAGTAGTAGAGTTAGCCATTACCTCATGGATAATTTCTTACCCTGTACCTTCACCCAGTTATGTCAGTTGGGATCTCAGGTTGACTCGAACAAACCTACTACCGAGCCTAGGAAAAAACGATTCATAAAGTGATATCGCTGTGTGAAATACCTTCCTTTCATACAAACTGTACGGTATTATGGCAAACAAGCTACATTGTGTTTGCATCACTGTCACACCTATTGTGTGTTATATATTATTGTGTGTAACACTTATTAAATCTAAACATAATTCAGCGGTTTTTTAGCCACTGCTATACATTTTAAATAAACAAACAAATAAATATAATAAACTTAACCTAAGTCAAATAAAGGTAATCTGCATACATCCTGCTAGGCACATGCTAACTGATGCAGTCTCGGACTTGCAAATTTGTTAATAAAATACTTTTACTTTATTTCTAAATGTCCGCTTTGTGCCACGAGGAAGAGAGCCAACATATATGTCGAATGTACGAACATTCAAAGTGTTAACTTGTACAGGATATCTGTTTACGTCTAGCAATACACACTAATCAATGGTAATAATTCGTTATCCATATATTACATAAATTAAATCCATAAATTAAAATCCATAAATAACTGGAAAGTTAAACTCTCTGTCAATAACAACTGTGAAAACACACAAAAAAGCTGTCAACAACAAACCGCTCTTACGTCTCTCAAACGAAATTAATGATCTTAATGTACAAGTGGAACTGCACCTAACATAAGTCCCTGGTCACGCAGGATTTGAAATTGCTGATCATCAATGAGTTCTCAGTGTATATACAACTAAAAGTTTTGAATTTTACATTCAGTATCGCGTCCCATTATACGCTCATAGGTTCTAGATTCCCAGTATTGAGGGGGTTTCCCCTAGATTTCTATATACAATGTAAATGGCCGCGACATATTTTCTATTTCTATTAAAATTTAAAGCTTTTCGTAACCTCAACAAATACATAAGCGTGAGCTTCGTTCGAATTTGTAACACGTCTTTTGGTCAGCACGAGTTAACCTTTAATCGCAACGAAGTCAATTCCTTTCAATGAGCAGCAAAATATCACCTACTCACTGCTCGGGTCCTAGTGACAGCTTCCCTAAACATCCTCATACCATGGCAGGGTCAAGGTTTTTCGATGGCAGAATTGATGGATCAGTGCAGTATATGTCATCAACTCCGTGGGGAATCTGTGAGAACTCTGGGACTAGTCGATTCTGTCGTAAAACTACAGGTAGGGGGTACTGTCGATGTTTTATGCAAACAGACAATCCGGCAAGTGCAAGACAACAAAGACGACCGATGCAGAGTCTGTCTCTTAATCAGAAAGCTAATCGGGAATTGAATGCAGCTACGTCTTCTTTTCGCCATTCCATCAACTACCCCGCTGAAGAATATGCGGAAGATGTAATTACTCATGTGACTCAAGATAAGACAAGACCCTTTGAATTGGGAACTTCGGCAAGACACGTTAGAGAGAGCGACCAAAATGCAGAGACCAGTAAAAGCTTTGCCATGACAGCGTAGGACATTATCGAAGGACGATGCATACTTAGTAGGACAACAGGTTGACAAGTTTTCTTTTAAGGCGCTATTTTGCATTTATCACTACATCCTCGAGTTCCTCGAAGTCAGGCACTGTCGTGTGCGAGACGTCTAGGGAAAGTTATTTCTAAGAAGGTAGATTTCAGTTATGATCGAGTTTCCTATTGCAACTGTCTACAATTTGTGAAGTATATATTAAGTTTAATCATATGCTGTGTACGTGTGCTAATATGCGTGCCCTTTCCTATTACAGGGTGTTTCAAAGCTTCGCGCTAATGGAACAATTTAAGTAAAGTGACTCGTGTATGAATGCAACTTAAGCTAAAATGGACAAAAAGTTTTAACTAAAATAAATTTTACGTAACGATTATTTCGAGCAATCAGTTTAAAGTGAGACACAAAAACTAACTTCGTTAGTTTTTGTGTCTCACTTTTGGACATGGGTATGATAACTCTTGAACACTCGTCGAAAGCGAAGAGCGTTTTATACTACACGAGTTAATTTGAGCACAGAAGAAACTCTGAAGGCTCATTATTGCGACTGCGTGAACTTATCGCCTTCAACAGCCAGCCTCACAAATTCATAGTCCTTCGTGTACATTGGTACAGAGTAGTGCTCTCGCAAAAAGTAGCCATGGAATCAATGCATTAATTTTACAACAGAGCATAGTCATTATAGTAATGCTTCGTAATTTGAACAATTATTACGGGAGCTATAGTACAGCAGAATGCCAGCATGTTCCAAACTTAAAGTCTGTCTCGGTTACATGCAGTAAGAGAAATAGTTGTGGGTCACGAAAATTGCATACTCACCTATAGGATCGACAGCTGCTAAGAACAGCCCAAAAGAGCTGACACGCCTCCCTTCAACACCTCAAAAACCTCATTCTTCAATTGACGACAAATCAGAGCGGCCTAGTCGCCTATCGGCTATCGATAAACCTCGACCCATCAACCTGACGCCAACCGGAGCAGCAGCGTTCAGTTGGAGAGTTGAAAAGCTGAGCTCTTCTATTTATTCTCCGAGCGACAACGTTCTTCCGTTCCGCTTTTGTTTAGCAGAACGGCGGCCAAAACCTGTTCAAGACGGTCGGGTCGTAAGCTAGCTGCTTACAGCCTCTCACCTCTGTCCAGGTGGTCTTTTCAATTCGCCGCTCTCCCTTTATCCCTCACTACTCTCTGAAGAGAAGAGACAAGAAGCCTGCTAGAGAGGCCAAAGCTAGGCGGAATGTAAAAGGACAACCAGTAGCAGCTCCCGCTGCTACCCTCCACTGAGAGGTCGAAAGGTAGTAGCAGCATAGGCTCTTGTCGTCAGCAAGTCAGGGCACGTTTCCAAGCGATTAATTGAGGCACCGGGAAAACTGGACCGGCAGAAGCAACGCTAGAAACTGGCCGAACAGGACGACGAGTATAAGAAGAACGTACATCGGCAGTAGCAACATCGTCCCGTCCACAGCGTTCACGATCACCACGTTGACATCAGCCACGACGACGCTGAGGCAACGGTAGATAACACTAGCGAAAACTGAGAGGAAGTGACACCTTGTAAAATAGTAGACGCAAAGGCCAGCGAATAAAAGAGCTAGGAAAAAGCAGAAAATGGCGGTGTAGCACCTGTTGAAGTGGTGCTGGAAGGCGTACTCGAATGGAGTACTGAAGCACATGGGGCTGTGTTTGGCTTAAAGAACACACGACATTTATCCACAGGTCAGGCAACGCAGCTAGCGGAAGGAAACAAGGCAAGTGCATTAAGGACGATGGATAGTGTCCCCTGTAACACGACATACCGTTTTGGCACAGGTAGCCAAACAGCTTAGAACGTAATCTCGTAGATGCTACTTTTGTGTGCATAATGCTCGAAAAGAAAGAGGACTGACTAAGACAGAAAAGAATAAACGTATCGAACGCTGCTACTCGAAAAGGGGCTGGAAAGGCGGAAGGGGGACATATCTGATTATGAACGGACGTTGACGAATAGGGTCAACAAAGACAGACAAAGAACTAAGGAACGGCTGGATCAATTTTCGCAAGAAAATCTGTTCGCCATTGTACAGGGCAGCCTGTATTAAATTAGTAACAAGCATAGGATAAGTGTCTGCCATATGGAGCATACGCTATTGTCTATGTTCTCGTTTCTTCCATTTGCCAGGTAATGGAAGAGTTAATTGGCAAATAGATTCTGACTGCTGGGGCTTCGGCATGTTGATGGCTTCGGATAAAACAATAAAGAGTTGCCCAGTGTCTACAGAACCTTAAATTACAACAATAGTAGTAGTAACAAATGTTTAGGTAAGACGAAAAGTTGTCGCATAATTTTACGCCCTAAATCCTACTTCACTGCTCATAAATATGTAATTCATTAAAAAGCATCAATAAAAATATTCTACTTGCCGGCCAAAACGGTACCGGCAAAAAATTCCTTAAGAAAATCCCTGTTACTGCCTGTTGCAGAATAGGTGATTGTGGAATTGAAACGAAGTTACTTTTTTTTTTACTTGGCCAGGGCAAAACAGTGTACTTAAGCCTGGTGGCAATTGTCGCAAAGGGAGAAAAACACTGTGTAGCATGACAACTATCTCCGGTCTGTGTTTTGTTTGTGTAGCATTATCTGAACAACAAATTTTAGAGGGTAACCCGATAATGAAAAATGGGTAAAAAATTCAACGATTTTTCAAAAATACGACGGTGAGATGGACATAAAAAGCGGTATGGGTGAAGGAAGTTGTCGCCGTTTTCCTGCGGCTTTTGATTAGAGGCTGCTGACCGTCCACTGCGAATGGCAGCGAATATGACCTGGGCCACTCAAATTAGCAACAATTAGAAAATCCTTTGATTTAGTTTGTGTGAACCAGACTGATTGCCTGCGCTGTCCTTTCCTCACAGAATTTGTACTGACATCGATGTTACCGATGCTATCAGATGTAGAGTACCTTCTGTGCCCTCACGGGTCCGCTAACCCTTCTCAAGCTTCATTGATATCATTTGTATTTCTTTTGCTTTCTTTTGATATGGATGACGGTGCTGATGGAAGTATTTCAGTGTTGGTTCACGGACAAGAGGCTCCGCATCACACCACACCACGTCGGGAGCGATATGCGGATTATGCCTCAAGAAGCTACCACTACTAGCGCTGAAGAAGCCCTGTATACGGTTGTCGCTGTACTATTTTTGTGACCAGCGGATAAATAGTAAATTTGTAGCGGGCGATAGGGGAAAACGGGACTAGGGAGAGTCGGCCACACGTGCTGGGTCCGACTGACTTTGCCGCTAATCAATACAATTACTGTTGCTAGCAGATAAAAGCGCCCGAACAGCTAGCTATACATGTAACCGATAATAACAATCCGAGTAACATAGCCAAGTCTTATACTTCACAGTGTAGATGAACTTGTAAGCCCATGAATTTCGAAAATTTTAATTATCATCTGTCAATGATGATATAGGAAATGTAGATTACCAAGTCACGATTACTTCATAATGCCCAACTTGAGATCCGAGACGAGACCGCACACCGGCGCCTCATCCCCACAAGCTTTTGGTGACATTAAATGTCGACATTTTTCTCCACCATGTCTTTAATGCCGAACATAAATAATTTACTGATTGTATGAAACAATGTGTTAATATTAACAACGTGAAGAGGGGTTACATGTTTAACTAACTAAGAAGTTGTCTACGCGAAACGCGCATATTGTCCAGGGAGATCGATAACGCAATTATTCTATCGTTGCTGATATCTTCGCTAAACTTACGAACGAGTACATTAGCAGATTTCGCGTACCTCCCTGTGGTGGCAATCCCTTACAGGAGCCCTCTAATATTGGAGGATGTATCGAGCTATCTAGATTAGTCGTATTTTATATGGTTCCCGCCCTTATAAACGGAGAGTGCAACAGGCACCCGACAGATTTCTGTGTAAGGTCTCGTTTGTATAGTTCCCACAAAATATAGCCGCTTGCTCGAATCTCCCACTATGTTCCGGTTTATCATGTTCTGCATCTGTTTTAGCGGCATGATTTACCAAGTAAGTGCGAAAGCCATTTGTTAAACAAATGTCAATTGTAAAATAGTTCTTTTATTTAGAATTGCGTCGTCTGCAGGCATCTGAAACATGCGAACATTCGCCTCCACTGAGAGCGGCGGGTCTATTTAGTTTATATAACCTCACATGAAGCCAGAGCTAAATGTATTCATTGGTTTATCTCTCTGGTATTATATTTTTTCTCACATTTCAAATAACTAGAGATTAGCGTGAAATTCTTATCTATTAATAAGGTATGGCCATTTTACAGGTGAGTCGTATAATACAAATCTATCTTCAATACCCTTCAATTGTGTCACCAACCTTCGAAAAGGATTCGGTCATATTTCCTGCAGTTACAATCTGTCCTGAACACTGGTGCGATTGTTTGTGAGGATTTCGTACTTCACTATCAGTGTTTATATTAGCACGTTCACCGAGTGCGTTGTGTGTAATAACGTAGTTTTTGAATGCACTGTTATCGTTACAACTGAGAGAGCGCTTATCACTGCCGCACGATAGGCAATACATTCGCTTAGGGAACAAATGCTCGAAGGTTCTTTTGGCTTTTCGCGAACTACAGCGCCATCATGCATTCATAAACGCATAGTTCCTGTTGGCGTGGCCAGGTACAGCTGATTTAAGAAACATTTAAGTTAGTTAGGCTCGTCAGCTAACTTATCCGAATCAGCTCATCTCTGTCGCTTGTGAATAACGTAGTAGTTAAATGTTTTAGATGACAAAATTTTGTAATTGTTAGTTAAGTACCTTGATGGAACTTGAATCTCGCTACGAGTAACTGAGTCTATTGGTCCCCGACAGGTTCTCTACGTACATGTTTTCGTAAACTCCCCTCAAAAGGGTTAGTCGGAGAACGGTCGTTAGTGTATTTTTGAAAACTATGGGACCTAGATTTATCTTTAGAAGAAACAGTAAAGTAGGAAGAGGTTAAGTGGCCCATTACAATTTAGCTTTTTCTCTAAAAAACAGACTTTGAGGTTTAATACCATTATAGCGATAGGGCAGGCCGCACCGCCTGCTATGAATCAGATTATGAGCCTTACATTAAATCTAGCGGTTCTTAAAAATACTCAAATGAGGCATTTCTCTTAACATTGAGGGTCTTACCTTTTGAAGCGAAGACAATTCAGTGTACATGGTTCAATAAACTTCAGTGAGCTTAATGAAGGTGAATATTATAACGAAGATCAACATGGAAGCCCTTTTTATTATTTGTTGACTCTCGTCTCCGAGCTCGATACTCTACGCGTTAATCGTGTTGCCATTATAGAGGTCACTTGCCAATTATAGTAAACAAACATTTTAGCTTAACACCCTGTAACGAAATTGTAAGATGATAAATGTGTCACAATGCTGCTTGTGGCGTTTATACGGTTGGCGTTTGAAACGTAGACAATTTACAAAGTCAATCTACCTATAACGTTGTTTAAACCCTAGTCGATCTGTGAACGATTTTCAGGTACAATCTATCCCAGGTCTGCGAGTACTATCCGAAAAACTGCACCAAAAAGGATGTGGTACGTTGGAGTAATCATATCAAGTATTTTTGTACACCCTATCCAGGTGCACGCTATATCTGTGTTGTCCTACGAATTAAGCCATAATGACATAAGGTATATGACTAAACTCCATATACAATCGACGAAAAAATACATATACTTTTTTTTTTAATGTAAAAAGGCTTTGCCCTGATTTTTCAGATGTACCGCTATTCAGTTCCGAAATTAGTCATATACGCGGAGTGGCGTGACTATGGACAACCAATTATAAGCGAATTATTTGACTGTCATATGGTCAGCAGGCACGAGTCGTGTTTGTCATTTGACTGCGATGAATTGTGAGAAGCACTTCACCCTATACATATATATATATATATATATAATGTTACTATATATACGAATGTCGTATGCGTCCAACATGGAGCTGCTTTGAAACGTGTTCTACGGTTTTCCACGACACTCTCCACGGTGCCCAATTGTTTTCGCGCCACGACGTACTCTTGTGACAACCTCAGCCTGACGCACTTCATGCAACAAAACTCTACTTTTTCGAACCCTGTAGTATAAACTGTTTGAAAGAAAATAACTAGGAACGTTGAGTCTCGCTACTAACCTTGTCGAATAAGTATCTTTCCTCTACGATCTGGTCATGTCAGTTGCCCCGAGATCATTTTACTGCACCGTTACCACCATTGAGTGTTTCTAAGGATAATATACCTGATGCAGAAAACCGTGCAGCATGTTTTGAAGCATTTGCACGCCGGCCTCAGATTTTATGAGCGATTTAGGAACGTTGTGTGCAGTTATCATGTCAGTCAAGGTTTAAAGCCTGAGTCACTAAGGATTTTGGACCATAATAATTCGCTGTTCTTAAGGGAAAAGGCAGGCCAATATACAGAAAATTAGTGTAGGGGTGTGCTTCAATCTTCGGGGCAACGCCAAATCGCTTTGATGGGTCTCCATGGATTGTCGAACACCGATAACCGAACAGAGTATATATGTGTGCGGATATGACACAAAAGTCTTCTACTAGATTATGCGTGTTATGCTCTACGTGTCACAAAGAAAAACAGTTGGCTCGATTATTTTCAATCGGATTACTCTATTTCTGGTTGTAAACTTTCGTTTTCCTTATTCTGGCGCGGACGCTTTGATGATTTAAGACACATAAGCAATATGGATCTTCATAAAGAAATCATCAAATCATCAAGGTGCTGGTCGCAGCCAACCTGAAGGCTCAGCACCTTACGTATAGAAATTTCAGGATTCTCTTTACGGCATCTGGAATTCAGGCCGTGTTAGGATCTTAGTGATTTCGACATATAGATACACTTATATAGGGCTAGCTAATAAAAAATTTAAGGCATCACATAACGGCAAATCTCACTTACTGTCGACTAAATTAAATGGATATTTATGCATGAATACGCTAATTATCTTTAGACAAACAGAACTATTGAAGCAATTAGTCTATGGGCGTGCTATCCATAACAAATCGGATTGACCTGCTTACATTACCTCGTCCATGTATCTGTAAAGCATACGCCGAGCATATTTCAAAATTCCTGCACGGTTTTGCTTCGTATTCGATGCTCTGCAGTTACACAAGGGCCATCTGTTCTTCGCATGCCCTTATCCCTGGCTTTACGGTCAGTATAACCCTTGTCCTACGTTACGCTTATTATATTTACGAGAATAGTTATCTGAAAATATCCCTATTAAATTACGAAATCCTTCATGCGCTCTGTATCAATTACCCGTTTAATCATAACGTTTACTTTTGTAGGTAGGGTTTACATTACGCTGAATCTCTGTACGGTACCAACCTATTGTTGACAAAATGGTGGTACTAAACGAGAAAATTACCTAATTGAAATTATCTCATTTTGACGACTTCATCCAGCAGAGTTCAACCGTACTTTCAAGAAGCGTTACTGTCTTTAAAATTTAAAGGGTAGTTTATGTTTTCTTCGCCTCAGTGTACCATTGATGTTACTGTACCTTAAGCAGAGTTATTAGGATAGCAGATTAGCAGTATTACCGATATCTATCGATTCAATAGGAGCCACATTGATTTGAATGGCTCGTAAGAAGTTATCTGCGAAAAATCAAAATTTGCACGTACACCTGTGAGCGGATGTATTTTTTAATCGGTGCACTGGCACGTTTGTTGGTTACACTGGCAGAACTCCGGCTAATGGTCACATGGAACAGTTCTTATATGCTATCATTTATGGGGTCGCACACACTGCCGGTGTTTGTGCATCGGGCTGGTACAAATCCCCCAACCCCGATCGAAGCGATTTCTATGTTTCCTGATATGCTGGTCGAAGTGACCGTGATACAGGTATGTTTCAGCTAAAAAAACAGTTTTAAAAATTGTTTGTTTTTAAAGTTTAAAAAAAGAATAATCAATAGTTTGCTCGATACAATTCCATTGTCGACTAGACGACGCTGAAAAGGCGCGCTCGATTTAAATTGTTTGTTAATTATTTTCCATACGGACTGCCAGAAACACCCTTCTTTAAAACACGTTATTTAAGCAGTAATATATGCTTGACAATAATGTAGCTTAAATTCACGCGGAAGTTCTTCTTCTCGCGTCGCAGAGCACATAAGAAAGCTGGTTGAAGTATTTAATTTGTCGATGAATATTCTAGCAAACGATAAAACGTTTACCACGTCCTTTTCGCACAAACTGTCAACGCTATGAAGAAGGGGACTTTCGGCCAGCATGGGGAGGCCATCTTACCTTCTCAGGTTGTGTGCAAGAGTGCAAAATGGCAATCGAGCAAGAAATATGCAACTGTACAATGCCAACCAATGAATACTCTGGAACGTATATCGGTCGCCTCTGCGATTTCAAAAACTTCAGTAAGTCAACAACAAAGTTTACAGGTGCTCCAAATTCAGTTAGATCCAAACATAAATGATGATAATGACGAAAAGCTTATATAACTATAACAATTCATAAAAACAGAACAGCTTCAACGATACCCATCACATTTTCACATAATTTTTAATTTAATTATTTCCTTCTATATGAAATGGACGGTCGCTAATCTCAGTGCTTCGATCCCAATGCTTTTAGAAGACTGATGGCTGTCTAATAAGTGGCGTTCACTGAAAGTCTATCTGTATGATAATTATTACAGAAGGTTGTGAAAATGCTGCTATAGAAAACCGCACCATGGTCACCTGTGAGCGGCGATGTCAGCTTGGTTGCAAGTGAGTCTCCTTGATGTAATGAAAATTGAACCTGCTGTACTGTTGGGCTATCTTATTAGGGCTGTTTCCTTAGATCCAGTATGGCTTCACAAGCTGGATTGCCTGCTAGCGCGATGTCTTTGATCGGCCAATGATCAAGCTTTTCCCAAATCGCCCGCAACACAAAGGTGGAAATCATCTTTTACGTGCCCCGTATAAATCTAATTAAGGGATCGGCCCAAGTTCAGTCAACTCGGCAATGTGATTAAATGGATACTTCTCACAACCTGGTATATTGCGGCGTATTCAAAGAATTTTAGGTCATTTCTCTGTCGAAAATAATAAAATAAAAGAAATGTCAGTCACAAGCGAGGATAAATGTTGTCAACTGGCTTGAAAAAATCATAGAAAACCATGACGTTTCTTGTAAAGCGTAATACTTATATCACTAATAGTAGGCACTGAACGTCAACTACGTAGCATTATTAGCAGAGTATTAAGTCTAGAGAGCCGCAGATTCGGGTTTGACGATATACATGACCTATGCGAATCAAAGGAAAGATTCAGCAGAATTCAGAATGCCGAAAAGATAGCTTGGGCGAAATGGTCCTATACGCTGCGAGTATGCTTTGTAATTATGTCTAATATCTGACACGAGTCTAGACAAATGGAGGTTGCTCAGATGGGTTACTGCGTGTTCTGCTCCGTTTTAGGCTTGTGACGACATAACAAAAAGGCAATGTTTCAGCTTACTTATTCCGAAGACTATGATTGATAAACTTGCTAGTAAGTTCGTGTATTATATTTCGGACAATTACGAGTGATAGAAAGCAAGCACGAGAAAAAGCCCGGGGATACACTTGCCTAAGACCAAACATCAAAGGTGGTAAACTTAAACCTTGCAACGCTACTAAGGCACAAACAATTAATCCATATCTAACCATGGAATGAAAGCCACGCGAACTGCCACCCATACGGCTGTCAAAATAACAATCGTAGTTTGACATACATTTTACAGAGACGTGTTGTACGATGTCAGATTAGCGGGATTGCAGCGCTTCAGACAGTCAGCGAAAAATATGTAAGTAGCGACCTATCATCATTTCCTGTCAGCCGTGTTTTTTCCGACGGAAGTTTATTATGACTCGAAATAATCGACTAATGATAAGTAACAGACTGGTCATATCAGGGAAATTGACGCAAGGCGTCATTTTAGCCCTGCACCAAGTTGGCTACCCCATTATACGTTCGATACAATTGGGCCTTGTGCAAAAATTAATTGTGCTAGGAGTTTGCTGCGGGAGAAAAGCATCCGGAAGAGGGAAAACAACCTGTATCAACCCGACAGCGTAATTTTCGGTATCTTCTGGGCCTTCTAACGCAGTTTTAATGAGATGGGATTTGCCGATATCGATGGAGCAATGATTTGTCTGTGTTCGAACTTGTGCGTACAGCCGGTGCCGAGACGAATTCATATAAGTTATAAAGAGAAAGTAACTGACTAGAACGGGAAGTCTATTGGACCTGAAAATTTTCTAACAAAAAATTCGGCCGAAAACATAATTCGAAGGCACTGATTTCAGCTGTCTCAAACTCAAAAGCTACTGCTTCACTGATTAAAGTGTCAAATCCGACATATTCACTATGGCGTAAGGATTTCATAGTACATCTGTGTGACATTAGATTGTCCCAGAAGTACTCCTTGGTACTACAGACAGCATTGGATAAGGTGACAAAAGCGACTGGTCATTTCCTAACATCTTCGCCGTCCTGGTATATTCGACTAGATGTTTCGACGAAGCTGTACGGGGCCTTAACAGATGAAGATCTTGACAATGTATTTAAGGTACATTTCAAAGTCTCATTCTAGCAAGAGGTTAACTGCAACCAAAATTCGTAAGCCAATTTACTGGGCTGTTCGACTAGAAGCTATGCGTGAATCTTCGCCAGACGACAGAAGACATAGTCCGATCAGGAATTAATGAACGATGCATATACGGCAGAACATCTTCTAAAGTCGAACGGGAGTAATACTCTTCTTGCAACTACAGTTACGTACTATAGTCAAAGCGTGTGGGTGCTTTTTAAACAAAAGTTAAAAAATCTTCTACTGTGCATTTTCTCTCTTCCATGAACCAATCGAATTAGTTTAGCAGCTCGACCGTTTAAAGTGATGCAACCAAAACAGGCGCTTGATTACGGCCGATAGGCAAGGATTGGAGTGGAATCGAAGAGCTATCTGGATAATGGCCGAGAAGAATTGCTGATAATTCTCTGGGCTTGATTCAACAAAATTTCAACATAAACTTATGGGAATCATTGCGTTAAATATACATCAAGCACATTCGATAACTTGTGTCGATATTCAGGGACGAAGGAAGACAGAGACACCTAGAAAAAAGTAGTCAGCGTGTAGGCCACTTTAAGCTCAATGACGAATCATATTGTTCTTTCAATTCAAATTTATTGCTTTTGCTTTATTTGTGTCTTTCTGTCGCGGTTGAAACAATTGTCGATCTGTTTCTTGCGATTTGCGTAGTATATTATACTAGGTAGCTAAATGCAAGAACGATTAACTTACTGGTCCATATATTTATGCGGTATCTTTACGCGCGAACCGTCGTAAATGTGTCATGCTAAGTAAATGTTAGAGTCGGTACCTCGAAAGTTCAGTTATTTCCTAAGATCTTCACGTTTATTGAGCGTATCTGAAAAATAAGCTTGTTGTTTAAGCCTTTACCTTTACTTTGAAAAATCGGGTAAATATCTTCTAAATAATCAACCATTCGACTACCTCTAAGAAGCACCGCATATACCCGCTTGTAAGTTCGCAGCTGTAGAATATGACTGCAACTTAACTAGATTTATTTAAACTATATGAGTTTCAGACATAAGTCGAGCCTCGTATTATCCATGGCATCATCCACTGTGGAGACATTCACCTACAACCAAGCAATCGAGGTACGCCTGAGGAGCGAATCACAGCTATATTGCACGAAAGTTGTTTGTATCAATCTAAACTATCGGCGTCAAACTGTCTCCGTGCGAAAAACTAACATGAACTTGGGCGCATACGCAAGTTGTGTCATATAGTTTGTTTTTAATTATACGTATCGTTTATTATTAACAGGTAAAATCTATTCGCTTCCGTGATGTGCCGCATACTGTCGACGATGACCCTAGAAAGCACGCAACTTTTATCTGACTGAAGATATCTCTTCTTTTTTTGTATTTCAGTTGGAAATGACATTCGGTTATATAAGCAGTTATATCGGTGTGTGGACAGGTCTAAGCTTCATCGGCATCGCAGAGAAAATTTTCTCACGACTGGCAGCTCTGTATCGTGTCGATTGATTTTATTATGCAAGATTCATTAATGTCTCTACATGTACCCGTTGCGTTCAAAAGCCCTAATCAACTGAATACTCGGAATAGCGGAATTGATCCTTACAACAGTAAACGATAGTATATTTCTTGGAAATATACCTCATACGAGTATAAACTTGACAAGAAATGTATTTTTTTTCCAATAAAGGTTATCTGAAGCTGCCGTGGCATGTGCTTGGTTAGAAAATCTTTCCTTCTATGCATGCTTTTCGCTTCTGCATTAATATGTTCGACTTCTGCAGGGCAAAAAATGCAAGGAGCAAAATTAAAAGCTGAAAACTTTACGAGGTCGAGGTAACGTAGACATGAAATTTTTCAGCTAAAAAAAAACATGATACAAATAACAATGCACCAGCCAATGCATTAACTGTCTCTCTCGGAGTTTAGGCCTACGATAAAGGACCGCGTCGGGCAAACGTGATGTGCCGTCTTGATAACGCTCAGGTAAATTTGTGATGCCCAGTCGAAAACGACGATGGAAAAAGCTTGCTGTTTTACCTAAATCGCGCAGCTTTTGTATGCCAAGGGTTGTTCTTACGCGACACTCAGGCGACCCCCAATGCATATACACATCTGGTCACATTTAATAACTCGTCAGAGTAAATGCGCTCCTTCTGAGCACGTTAAAGTTCTCTTGGGGTAGTTGCTTTGCCGATTCATGTCTTTCGACACCATCCTTTCCACATCTCTTGCCTCCAAATGATATTTCAATATGGTCTAACATGGCTCGTGTGAGGCCAACTTTTCTTCGACCCCTCCGAGTGTTGTTAGCTATATTCCTGCAAGCGTTGTTTTAATTCTTCCACGTTTTCGTCCGTATGCGAGATGTGACGAATCGAACAGAACGGGAGGTGCCTTCGGGGCTTTCGTGTATCGTACTCGCCTAGTGTAAATTCGCCCTCGACGTTTAGCCCAGTCCCCAAAAACCGTTTGTATCATTAGCAAAACTTTTGAGTACTTAATTTCCTTCTTGACATGAAACATTTTTGATACTTTACTATAGTTTTCCATAAAATAAAACACAATTGAAAGCCTCTCATTTCAAAGCGCTTATAGAACAAAAAGCACCAGTTTGAATTAAGTAAAGCCATATGAGCTGATCTACGGGTTAACAACTAATTGATCATAGTCATACTTTTATCCTCTCTTCCCAGTGGTACCATATCTGGCACCTACAATCTCGTAAACAGCTGCGACTTAAAATTTAGAAAAATCCTGAAAATAGACTCTGCTTTACTACCGTATGTGAATTAGTAGGTTATTGCTATTGTTTAATAAATAATTATGCGAAATAGTAGCTAGTAAAACGCTGATCATAATTTACACGCTTTCGTAATCCAGAAAAGAGGAAACTGTGTGAGGACAATAGCTATAAGTGCAGCTTACCTGTTTACAACAAGCTACCTTCGTGGACAAACTAATGTATCGAAAGCACTAATTAAATGAACGTGGTTAGGCTTAAGAGCCTAATACGCATCCCTCTAAGGGCCTTCGCCGCAGTTACCATGAGAACAAGCGTGTCGGATATCGCTATCAGCGTTTGAAGAAGTACTGGGTGATTATCTGGAAAACCTGTTTAGCGTTATCAAAAGGATTTACCAGGGTTGAAAGCTTGATACTGGCAATCTGAAAAAACAGAGTGAAAGAAGAATTGTTTGCTGCATCAGTTGTCTCCTTCTTTGCTAGGATTTTTATTGGAAAGCCACAGTGTGTCTCCGATCAGAGTTAAACCCATACTATTCCTGTGTTCGTCCGGACAGAAGGTTCAATACATTAGCAATATGCCATCACAAAGAGATAGTTTACTAAGTTGTACTTGATTTCAAGTTCAATTTTCAAGTAGAGTTAAAATTTCCGTCAAGTATGATTTTTGCGAAAAGCTATTTTACAAAGAGAGCCATGATCGATCTTTATCGCTAACGAAGCATCTATAACTTTTAACCATAAAACAACTATAATTATCTAAAAATTAAGTTTAGATTAAACAGACATCTTGTAACGAAAATCAATCTCTAACGATCCTAGCTTCGTTCCAGAACGTCACTCTATAAAAACCGTAAAATTAAAACCCGATAATAATTTTACAGCGGCGCCGTAGACAATTTTATAGTACAAACCATATAGATACAAAATAACTTCGTTGATTTATACTAATGTACGTTCATATATTGGCGTCAAATAGGACAAAATCATAAAACGGTCAGTTTGGTCCGGCTATCTTTTTGAGCATCGTACATCGAGTATGCTGCAGCAGTACGTGAATCGATCATCAGAGGAATTGACCGTTTGAGGATGCGCTCAGACTTTGGTTAAAGTGCAAAACTCCGATTCCTGCGATGCGTGCTAACGGGAATAGTGCTATCATGACGAGAGTCAGAACATAAAAGCCCCTAACCGTACAAACAAATCTGTATATTATGGCTATGTAAGGCAATAGGCTGGCAATGACAATTTTATACGAATCACTTTTCGAAATTCAACCAAAGCGGCTATCACTGGCCACTCAAATGGATAGCATCGTCTAAAGCTTGGGCTGCACTACAGGCCTTAGTCGAGGCTTCTCTACATTTATGTTAAACTGCACCCTTTCGATGATGGCCAGGCAAACTACCGCTCATGCCTTCACGTGCCAGCACGCAGCAGATACACAGGATATAGTTATATGACTCGAATATAAAAATGTTTCGTCTACGTCCTTTTAGGCGACATACATGCATACAAAAATGGGCAAAGGATTGTGCCGGTCGAGTCATCAGATGGTGAACGTTTATATAAATACACATATGTGACGTTTTCTTGGTCACGTACCGAATCTATCGTGCAAGCCGATCGAACGTAGGGTCGATAAAGTATCATCAGCCGAACGTTACAAAACGCTTCTAGCAATGCTTATCTACCGCGATTTTGAGACTGTTCTAGATCAAGGCCCTTAGGGAGAAAGTAAAAGGCTAAATGGGAACGATTTATAAGACAATGAGCGTTCTATCGTCGAGATGCAGAAGAAGAGCCTTATTGCATGTACTGCTAATTTATCCACTAGGTAAACGGGTTAACCCTAACGAAACACCCAGAATTAGAGAATTAGAATAAAAGAAGTGAAGTTTCGTAGTAAAAAACAGATCGGGCAGTAATTGATCTAATTATTCAACTATTATTAGTATTTTTTTTAGTACTAGCTTCTACGGATTATATTAGACAATTGATGTTTCAGCAGATGGTACGTCACGGTGCACGGCGTTCTTCTGCTTTATCAGCCATTCTAATTGGCTGGCAGCCAATTTCTGTTATCTATACCTTGTTATGCCGAACTGTCAAAGTGCCTGCTTGTTCCTAAGACGACATGCAACAGCGCTATCCTCTGTCATGCTGAGACTCCGGGATTGTTGGAACTAAGGGTGTACGCACACAGAAAAAATGATCAGATGTTCTAGTTGTTTTACTTTGAGCCTGATTAAATGTTGAAGTTTCATCACATGATCCAACACATGTTCGATCGTTGCTCATAAGTAATATCAGCTTTTTGCTTTGCTTTGGCGGAACCTTAGCCTTACCGGTGGCGTTGATGGCAATGTTTTCTATTAAAAAGACCAACGATCGCTGGTTTGAGTTCCGCCAACGACATAGAAATACTGCATAATTTTGTGTGTAAAGAATATCAACTATACTATCTTCCCACGGGCAACCTTCTACGAACCTATTCCCGGGGGAAGCAAATTCGATTACCAAGTGTTGTTTAATTCTACAGTGTACACTTTTATGTCGAACGAAACCTTCCGATCAGAAACGCCCGAAGGCTGGACAAAATCTTTGAATATGTGTGCTCGTCATCGATCGTCCACCAGCGATCGCTAACACCCTGAATAGACCGTTGATCATTCCATGTCCGTGTACTATATTCGTTATTGTGGCCGATCGCTTCCCATAATATAAAAGTGGTCTTAATAACTGGCTAGAAAAAGATAGGCAGATCCACTGTACCTAACGGAATTAAGCAGCGTTCCTACGAATGAATCCGCTAACAAATATGTCAAAGAGTTCGATTTCATTTCGATAGTGTACTTACCGTCTAAAGAAATATCCTAGCTCAATTTTTTAAAAAAGTAATTTCCAAAAATTCTCCTATTCAGGGTAAAACGATCAACTCATTGCAGAGTACAGTTTTAAGGTGTGCAGCTTTTGGTCGACTACAAATATAAATCAGCATAGTTCGTTCAGTAAAAAAAAAGATAATAGGTTCATGTCGGCACATTGTAAAATCCCTACAATTACATGATTTTTTATTTTTTTGTCCCGCTCGGTTTTGGGCTGATGACACGTCTTATAATATATGATCATAGCTAGAAGGAAATGTTTCGGGAAATTGATGATTTTACAATTATAGCATATTTTTCCGATGGCAAGCTGAAACCAACTACGATAGCGATTAGCAACAATTGCTTTACGGTCACTATAGCTATATAAAGCGCTTAAGCTAGTAATTTTTCTGTACAGGGCTTAATTTTAGTAAGTAGTAAATGTGCTTCCAAGCATACTTCGACTATAGCTTTTATTTTTGCTACACGACGTCTCAACGAACGCCAAAAACGAATCGTCCCTATTTCAAATGTGCTAATTTTCTTGGCCGAAGATCGTTATAATGAGTTTCTATTAGCCAACCCTTTCATCCCTTTTTCTTAGCCAAACAACATTTATAGTACACGCCGGCAGAAACGACCGTATGAGCATTCTTTTCATATTTTCCCCCTGAACATCTACATTTAGCTTGTCTAAATCAAGCGGGATGTTTTGTTTTTTGCACCCTCGTATTTGAATTTAGTAGGAAATAATGCAACTCATCGATTTGAATGCTCGTTTCGTATGCATGCCTACCTATGAATGATTGCCTACAGACTAGGATAGCCGAAAATCATGAGCAAAAACAGATAAGTAGCTATTCTTTTAACTATTTGCAGTTTTTATTTTTTTTTTGCCTATTACTGGTTTATTGTCCTATGTTAAGCACTCTATTTGGAAACAACACAAGTAGAAATGAATCAAGGTGGAGAGGAAATGTCGGGGCAGTGCCCATGACGGGCAAGCAGGAGACCGGGCGGGAAGTATAGATAATCTCCTTTGTTTCGACCGGCCCCTGCCTAACCCCTATACACGTTTCCCCTCGCAGCGGCGTGCTGAGAATAATTAATAATAACACGATAATACGGCTCAGAATGAATAGAATAATGCTGATGTATAATTAATTATTTGTTTTATACATTCGGGTATACGAATACGCCAACTGTACACACAAGGACCCAGCTAGTGTCAATAAAAGACGTGTATTTAGCATAGCAAGGCACAATAAAGGACGAAGTAATGCAAGAAGGACTAAAAGCTAACAACCAAGGCACAATAGAGGACGAAGTAATGCAAGAAGGACTAAAAGCTAACAACCAAGACGCAATTTAGAAATTCCTCTATTGACCCTATGTAGTCACTGTAATTATGATCAACGTACTAGGAACATTTCGTTGAACGAAGCGAAGCGGTCGGTATGAGTTGGAAGGATTTTTCGTGTAGTAGTTTTTGATAGCCTGCGGGTCAATAGTTTACGGAAATGGTAATTTGGTAATGGTAATAAAGCAAAACTTCGGCAGTGTTGTGCGCGAGATACATTACGATCACTTTTTTTTTTTATCAGGGCATTGTCTTAGAAACCTACATATACTAACAACAATAACTATCATTGACTCGCATGTTGGTGCCGCTCATGGTGGGCAACGTAATATAAGACTAAAAAGATTCCATGATCTGTCGATATCACGAAAAAAAAACGCTTTGTCTTGTTCGTCTTTTAGACGTTAATTTCCCAAAGCTTTTAATCTCCGTGATATCTCCGGATAAATTTGCCGTGTCATGATGCTTGTTCTTACATAGTTATGGCATTAGTTGTTTTACTTTGGCAACAAAAAAGACGTCGTGCAGAAAAGCGTTCCAACTGCACGATATTTCTCCTCCTTCCTAGGTCTTTCTACATTGCTGTATAGCTTGTTATGCAAGTAAATATCAAGCTGCCTGGGCAACGATGACGGGTTCATGTATATCTGTTGGTTGGTGCGTATAATGTATCCAATGATCCCATCAAGACAAACATCACTATTTACTTGGTCGTTAGTGAATCATCATGCGTCTTCCGCCTCTCTAACTCTGTCCTAGGTGTATACTGTAGCAAATGGCAACAAAGGCTACGTGAGTAGCGCCGCCATTAGTTTAGAGTGAGCCTGGCTGGTCAAACCAATCTGAAGGGCCCTAATGTAAGCCACCGTCCAGATGAATCACACGATTCGCTCGCTTTTTTTTCTTCCTAGACCCTAGCTCCCACTAAATGTAAACGAACAACGTGTGCTCTACCATCGCACTACTTCTCTTCCGATCCTTCGGTCTTCTTAGCCTTGGCAGGCTTCTTAGCCTTCCTTTCCTGTAGAAAACGGGTGGCACATTAAAAACAACGACCTTCACGCTTGGCTTCATTGATAGGGCCGTCGCTCTGGCCCGATCATATCGTCCACCTGACAATGTAGCTTTACTTGGTCGGACCCTGAGCAAACATTTAAGCAAGCACGCCGATGATAGGGAGCAAACAACGTGTAATGCAGTTGCAACCTTCTCCTAACAGGTGGGAGACTTTGCGTTATTTTGGCTGCTGCTGGTAGTTTTGCTATTAACGTTCCGTTCACTGAGAATGTTACTGCCGAGATTTCTCCTCTAAATTGCTACTACAACAGCTTATAGGGCATTGTTAGGTTAGGTATACAAGAGAGCTCGTCCTATGTACAGCACAATACGAGATGAGTATGCGATGGTGTACGGAATCAGTTTTGTGAACCGAAGCGCGGATTAGTAGTGCCGGATGGCCGCCGGGTGGGAGAAGGACTCGTCGACCCAGAACAGCCTACATAGCTATCGTCACTCAGAAGATTGCTGTCGGAGGGTTCAGCTGATGATGACGGTTATAATGGGTTATCCCGAGTGGATCGAAAGATTCTCCAGGTTCTTTCTTTATTGCCTCTCGTGAGTTCGTCGTTCTGTTCGTTACTGCAGCAGCACTAACATCGAGGTCGGCAGCTTGCTGGAATAGCAGTAGAAGTGCCTAAGTATGATTAAGCTTCGGTCCAACATCCAGCTGCTGCTGCTGCTACTATTGGCGATGGAGGAACGAGTGGTGCTGAGACCTCTCTGATGAATCTCCGCGAGAACAGCTACCTTCTGGCGAAGTCGCCAATTACAAGAAGGTATAACATGAAGGACATGAAATGAGGAAGAGGGTCATGGGGCAACGTAGCAAAGAAAGAGCTCATGGTCGCGAGCTTGCTTGACGTAATAGGAAAGCGAAAGTGCTGACCGAGAATACAGCAGAGAAGGCTAGGGTCAAAATGGAATTTTTGGCAGACCTATTTCATCGCAGCTCGTTCTTATCCCAAAAACCCTGTAGATGAACCTTTTCGACTGCGCTCATAGCACAATAATCATTGCAGTGCACTACTTCTCACAAGCATACTCTTTATAAGGTATGAGAAAAGTGCGTACGAAGTTCACGGGTGGGGGGGGGGGGGTTTCGAAACCTTTTTCATATTGAAAACTAAACGCAGGTTTTGAATATCTCTGTGCTGTCTCTTCCATTACCGTTCATGTTTGTCTAGACTTCAAATGAGGTTGGCAAGTCTACCGTTTGGAATTGATTCGCTGAAATCATCAGTTTGATTTATACTATTAACGGACTTTCTTAGCCCGGCAAAGCATGTTAAAAACACGTAGGAGTTTTTTTTTGCTTATTGCAAAAGGCATATGTTTAGATTTGTTGTTTGTTCACAGGACGCCTTAGCAGTTAATTATAATTTGCAGCTTTCTGTTGGAATTATGCATAAAATTTTTGGGAGGGTTTTTAACTTGCGAATCCTTCGAACGCTCTGCTCATTATCCTATCCAACATATCAAACAATTAGAGGCGTTCAAGTGGTTGGATAAGTGCATATTAGTCATTATGACATGATCATGGAGAAGAAACATATTTGGAAACTCACGTGCTACGAGGCCGGGCACCATAACAGTGAAGTCCAAGAGTCCTTAAATGTGAAACCTATGGAGCACTTCAGGCCAAGAGATCCAAAAGTCCGTAATATTCACGTACTAATTCAACTTGCTTTCAAAATGCACAAACTAAGCAGGTTTGCTCTTATTATGTACAAAAATTCGCTAATACCATGAGAAGCGATACATTTAGTCATTGCATTCGTCTCTAATAATTTTTATATAACCGAAATCATTTTTTGCTGCCTTCTCTTTAAATTAGCTGAACAGTAGCCTGGAAAGATTCTTTCCTTAAGAATACCAAGACAAATATTCTCTGCTTCTAATTACGCAAGCAGTGCCGCGCGATTTAAGCTCTTTCCGCACACATTACTGATTAATATCCAATTTAATGATCTCGGCATTACGGCAACTGTATCTCCTTGTGTCGGCTGCATCGTTAGCCAGACCGACGTCTGCTGCCTTACCTTTAAAGGTGTCCAATCGCTTTAATGCCTCAAGCCATTGTTCTGTGCTATGCGATCTCGTCTTTCTCTCCTTCCTTCCAGAATTCCCTCTTTTTTTGCAACAAGGTTCTCACAGCTGAGTGATACAACGTATCATCAAACTCAGATAACATGCTCTTGCTCGCACCCCCGTTGCCTGCTCCGCACGATGGACGTTTTTCGCTCGTGACGTTTTTCCTCGTAAATTTCCTTTTGATTTTCATCCACCCTTTTTTCTTGTCCTTTTCTTGTTCTTTTCCCATTGCTTTCTTCTTTTTTCCCAAGCGCGTTTATTCCTGCTGCCAACACGCACTTTGACCCATGGAGACACACACATACACCGAAAGGCAGTATCGTCTCCCTTTTGACACATCCTGCTGCTGTTGCAACCACTACATACAAAGCCAGTGTATATACACCTATATGTGTGCCCGCAAGTACTAGCTATAATAGAAAAGTCTAGTTCCCTGCGGACCAGGCTCGGGCACGTTAGCTTTGAAAGTAACTTTCGATCTTTGTTTCTGATATGCCCGTTGCCCTCAAGGGTTGGGGCAAACCGGGCCGCATCTCGTACGCCAGGGTGCTGAGGTGGCGATAGGACAATATCTGCGCACTGCGCAACCGAGGGACACCGGGTCAGAAGAAAACAAGGGGAAAGGTGGGGAAAGAGAAGTGATATGAAGGAAACAAGATTCTTTTGGGGTTTACCCTATTCCACTAAAGCGACAAGCTACTATAGCGGTCGCTCTGGCTACCCACCATTTTTTTAAAGATTTCAAACGTTTCTCAGAAGCTGCCAACGTGTAAGGTCTGATGCGAGATTGATATCAAAATTCCGCGAGGAATTATTCGCATTTCAAAAAAGCGAGAGGAGTAACGAGGGGGCGACGCCGAGTCACCAAGGCCAAGTCAAGGAGCGGACGGTTGCTACCGTCAAGGTAGCAGCTCTCAGGTCGGTTCAATGTTCGGGTGAACCGCAACGACTTCCCATTACTTCTGCAACGAGTCGGTTGGTTCAGAAAAAGACGATGACGCGTGTGTGCGTGTCGTCGCGAACGCCGTCTCCCCCAGAGACGTGCCTGAGCTTGGCCTGCTCTGATGGAACACTGTTTTTTTCTCAGTTGTGACATGACTTATACAGGTATATTAGGCTGTGCGGTATGAAACGTGACAAACATTAATCTCATATATCAAAATGATGTTTTTTTTATAGCGGTGAGACATTCGACGCTTTCGAAAACGCATTCGAACCGTACTTGTACTCTTTGAAATCCGAAATCACTCGCTTAGATGTCGTGATTCGGGCTGCTAGCTAACGAAGTATAGTAAGCCATTGAAAATCGGAAAATTCTTGTGGTTCATAAATATGAGTTCTACTTTCGAACCACAGTGGCCACAGCGGCTCGCTATGTAACACTTGGATTCGGTGAGGCTTCTACTATTAGGAACGCGGTCGTTTGTACCAAAATTCCGAAAGGGAAATTTTGGACTTGAAAATAAGTTTCGCTTTAGACGCCTGACAAACATGAAGACCGAAGAGTTAAGAGCTGTAGTAGAAGCCGACTCATCTTAAGGTACACGGCTGTTAGCCGCGATGATTCAGATTAAAAAGATTAAGTAAAGACCATATGTGTACAATCCAGTTTAATAAATAAGGTTAAAAATAGTACAAATGGCAGCTCTGTGATTTAAGTGAGGATCGAGGACAAGGACACATCCTTCGCTCCGTTCTACGGTTATGATCGTAACTGAACTGTGACTTGTGGGAAAATTGATTTTTTATGGTAATTGCAGATGGTAATATCAATGGATGGATATAGATGAAGCGGCAGGATATCACCCTAGAGAAAACGTATACCTGCAAAGGCTTCTGCTGTGTATTTAATGGTCTAGTGTAGGTGTTATAAACAACGGCTTCATGAGCCCTGGTTTTTTGTTACTACTGTCAATAATTGCAAAAAATGATAAAAAAAAAAGTCGCCATTAAGCAGTCTACATTAGTGGGCAGAGGCAGTCCACTCCTATTGCACGGTAACGTAAGAATTAAAATGACAAAAATACAGAAGTTACAGTGTGAGACCTCCTGTCATCTATTATCTACCAAGAAGTACCACTATTTCTTAAGCTCGACAAACTCCTTCATTTCTATTTCTAATAGCTAATTCACTTCTCAACATCATGCCGAAATTTATTTTCGAAAACTCGTAAACTCTCGTACTTTAAGCCTTTACAACACTGAAATATATAAGCTACCGCCCAAATGGTAGATTATAGATAATAATGGTGCATACTTCAATTGCAAATAAAATAAGTCTGCAAAAAGTTCCGGTTTGCGCTATTACGTATTATACTGAACAACCTAATATATAAACATTATCTATTCTTTTTTTGTATTTCATATTAATTTAAATGTGTGACATGTCTGTAAGTAGAAATTACGCCTTTGAGCGGTAGATGACTTTAAATATAACTAGAGTCTGCAATTTTGGCTAACATGCGTGCAGACAAACACGCATTATGATCTTAAAGTTCTAAAAGAAGACCCTCATAATTTAAATCGTACACGATTTGGTTAATTGCGTAGAGTAAGAGCTGATTTTCAGCTCTGGGATCAAAAGAAGTACCTCTTGCAAGGAAGACCGGAGCTAGGCATATTGAAAATATGTTTTGACTCTATCTACAATTTGAAGGGACAAAAAAGTGAGAGAATAGAAATATTTTCACGTGGACTCAATGAAGATTGAAGAAGCTTGTGCGATATGGACCAATATAATGCAAATATAACCATCCCTCAACAGGGTGACATACGAAAAACAAGAAGATTAAAGACTTCGCCTAAGATGAGCTATAGCAAGCTACTGGGGTTTCTAAGCGGCAGGAAACGCTAAATCTGTTGTGCACAAGTATTTGAGAAGGATAATGCAGTGCGACAAAACGTGAATCTAGACAAAAGAAGAGTTCAATAGACCTTTGAAGAACAATCGGGAAACGTAGCTGCTCCATATCTTAAACGTCGAGGTGGCGATTGAACCGCGTCCTTCGGACATTAATCCCGAGCTCATAGGCGAAGAAGGTTTTTAGAAAAGATGCATTGCTGAACAGTGACAGCCTGCGCAAAGTAAGGACATCCAATAAAGCAAGTTTCGTTAAACCTAAGGCGAGCTTGCTTTAGTATAATGTATCGGCCAGATAATGTCAAAGCAAAGGCCCCACTAAGAACACCAAGTACCGTTTGAGTCTAATGAGGAAGACGCTTCAAATGGTTATTGTGGAACATATCGCACTACGATTACGTAAAATAATGGCAAAAAAACAGGGGTATTGTAGTTCAGTTTCTGCTCGTCTCTACACCGCAGACTTCCTCAATGGCGCATGGCAAATTTAAAGTGCTATAGGCTTTTCATGATTACATTTCAATGATGCTTCAAGTTCTATTTACTGGGCTATCAGTGGGTAGAGGTGAGTTTGCTTGCGTTCTGAAGCACGTTTAATATGGATTTTCTGCCTGAAAATCGTTTTGTCAAACCACGAGGGAGTAAGGTACAGCTGCTTTTTTTTACAGCTGAACATATCGGTAAATAATTTATACGAAAGTTTTAATAATGATAGTCTATGGCTTGCTGAACCTTCAAAATATAGCAAAAGTGTGATTTGTAATTGATTATCTACTATTTAATACACCTTAATAGTTTTTCCCCTGTGTTAAATAAATGCTACTCAAAAATAGTTTCTCCATTATCTTATCTTTGGACCAGATACGTTGAGACCAGCAGTTCGTTCTCTTTTAGCTGCAACGTCAAATTTTACAATTATAATAGACACTGCGTGAACGATATCTTGACCCTAAGACAGCTGCGTTTAGCCGTACGCCTTCAGGACGTTGCCACTACGTATTGATCTATCGCCCCTTCTTTACTGTCAACATAGCGATTTTCTCGAAACGGCTTAAGTCCATTTCCTTACCAGCCATCACTACTTATTTCGTGCAGCAAAATAGGTAACACCGTTTTACATTTAAGTACAATATTTATCTTCAATAGTTTCTGTGGCGCCTATTCCAGAAACAGTCAGACACTCAAGTACATGCTGGTCTCGACGCCCCACCAATGTTCCCCCAGGTTTTTCTCTGTGCGGTGGGCGGCTGCAAGTTGCAGCGTGCAACCAGATGAGTATTGCCCGTTTTCACCTCTGCAATGGAGCTCATTTATTTTTCAGACACTGAGGTGACCGAAGTTGGATAAGTTGATAGGCTGAATTTTCTGCAGGTTTCCACCGAGCTGCTCTGCTCTGCCTTTCATCTGATTCGACTTTAATCAGCTTTTTTAGCCATCTTAATGCCGCGCATATGAGACAAAAAAAAATATAGAGAGATCTATTTGCTTTAGACACTGCACTCCATATAAAAGAGCATGCACAGAGTGGTATATGGCGAACGATCTTCATTCATTTAGTGAATTTTATCTTGAAGTTTGGGAACATATACGTGAAGCAGACGAATAGTTCATGATAGAAGACTAAGTGGGTAGAAATTTTTGGTGGGATCTACACGCTTTGTGGTTGAATCCTTGTAGGGTGGATTTGTTACATTCATGTATTTGTTCTGTTTTGTTTTATATTTATGTGCCTACTTGTCTAATAAACTTTATCCTGCAATAGAGGTTTTGTTTCTTCTATAACTATTGTACTTTCAGGACATAGCTTAGAAGTGAACGTTCACTTGAATTTAATCGTCGTGCAAAACTTGAATAAGGTAAGCGATATCTATTGATTCGAAATCACGATCGATAGTCTAAAGGATTTTATGTAATTTACAATTTAGGAACTATGACTGAAAAAGAAACGCTTCAACTTCAAAAACACACAATGGTAAGTAGCCATCAATTACATCAGCGACAATTCAACTGCAGGTAATCAAATATGTGGCTTGGTACATTTCAGTTATGTACGGTATAATCCATATCCCCGAGTTTCTTAGTGTTAATACCTGCCGTTAACTATTGTTAGGTGGACCTGCTCAGAGAACACACAGGGTAGAGACAGAGCTGGCTCAAGGTGACTGATCCTGCTCACTGGTGATGAGACAACTATGCATAATTTGCTACGGTATAGCACCTTTTATCCAAAGAATTAATCATGTTTATGCAGCGTTTGGGCTCAATGTCTAAAAGCGGCCTGCTGCATCTAACTTTTCCGACTTTGGTGGCCCCAATAAGAACAAGTTCTATCGACAGGAACTTGTCAGCGTTAACAGGAACAAGGCGGACGTGATAGGGTACTAAGTAAGAGAAACTGCAGGGTAGAAAATGAAACGTATAAGCAAACCTTTTTGCTCTTTAGGCTTTTCTGGCACAGGAAAAAGACTTGTGCCGTCCTTGCTTCGATAGCGAAGACGTTGTTAGCGTTGTACCTATTCGACGTGTGTACGGCGTTTCACCGTCTCGTTAAGTGTGAGTTATGTGCCCCTGTCGATCGTAAGCCATTTATACAACCAGGTCGCGTATCGCCCGAACAGGTACTTTTCCCTCACCTATTTGTAGTTAGTGGTTCGCCTCGTTCGCTCACATACTGTTGGCACGCGCACCAGCGAAAGGGCTTCAACTGATGAATAATTTCCGCTTAAGTCAAACGTAATCAGTTCGATTTCAATAACAAACCCCACGCGCCTTCTTCTGCCTTTACCGGTTACCCCATTCTTAAGATACAGATAATCGTACATAATTCATAGATATGCCTATACAATAAGCGTATGTGTTACCGTGCCCGATATACAGAGATGAAGAGAGGAACTGAAAGCAGATGACTGGCGGTGTTAAAGGACCAACGAGAGCCCCTTTTGTTTTTCCTATTGACGATAATCGTTCGTGAGCACTCGCTCCTATTCCTCCCAGTAAGTGATCTAAAAGTAGGTTTGTTTCGGAGATATATAATTGACGATGAAAGAATAGCGAGGTAAGCCAACAAGTTAGCCTCAACGCGCTGTGTCGACATCGTAGCTTCGCGTGCTTGAATCCCTCCAACCGGCCCCACTGATGCAGGCAAAGCAACTAGGCAACGTCAGTCTAGATCATAGAAACAGTAGTATGAGAACAGCGAGAACAAGATGAATTAATCACTATAATGGGCAATTTAGAATGAGGGGTGGGTCTCTACAGTAAAACCCCCCGACGCACGACAACATCAGTGTATAATAGTGGGTTTTTACATAAGGTAAGAGGTTGGCTGGGTGGTAGGCAGAAACTTGTTGAAACAAATTATTGTTTCGAATACAAAGGTTTAGATTATCAGCATGTTAGAGAATATGGTATATTTCGTGCGAAGAGAATGTATGATCCCTATATAACATTCTGCGAGTCATCTATTCACCTATGTGAGACATCCGACACATTAATTTATTTTCTTCGGACCTTTTCGGAAGATTTTCGGGAGCCTTTCTCGCATGGTCCGCCATTTCTGTGGTAAGCTTCTAAATGAGCAATGACAAGTATTCGTACTGGGGAACAAGTTTCGTCTATAATGAAGCACCTTCAGCTCAGCCCGGCCGCCTGACGCAGATAAATTAACCACGACGGCCATTTGTCAAGAGTTTTTTTAGCATATTTTTTGCTTTCCACCAGTACTTTCAAGGGTCGTTTGCCTATTTACAATGCTTAGTTATACACACCATTAATAGACCGTTGTCGACTCAAATAGGAAATTTACAATACTAAGGGCATAGTATTTATCTATAGTCAAGCAGCGGATTTCGAAGTACATCAGATAATTTAACCTTTCTCAGATCGAAATGACTAGGGTGTTCAGGTGATGTAAATGCTGGTTTTGCGATTATCCTGTCGGCTGGTTATTTTTATATACTAGGAGATGACTAGTCATCTCACTAAAAAGACTTGACTCTGAAATAGATCCTTTGATACAAGCGTGTTGCACATTGTGGGTCACGAACTAAACGTTTCGAATTTATGTTGGGTACTGCTGTTAAGCATTGTTTAAAAATGTAAGTCATCGGTCGTTTTAACTTTTAAGCATCGAGAAGGTTTTTTTGTTAGGATTTACAAATCGCTCACCGTCGAAGGTATAACAGGGTCATAAGTAGTCCCTATTTGGGTCTCTTGAGAAAGATTAAAGCATAGACTCAGTCATCTGGCATACGAAACGCAGCGGTACCACGGAAAATTTTGTAACGCAATGTAAATTCGTTTAAACTTTTATGGAAAGCACTTCGAATAATTTGGTTAAATGAATTTTATGACAGACGTCACAAACTAAAGGACAGAAACTATCAACTTTTTTTACACACTAAGCACAACGATGTTACTAGCAAAGTGCGATGGTTAACCTTTTTATGGTGGTTTTAAGTCTGAATATACTATTATCTGAACTAGAAAATTATTGTTTACACAACTCTAGCACTCATTGTGATAGTTTAGTTTTACGGGATCTAGCCTATACTGTACATAGGTGTAGGCCTATCGCAGATAATTTTATGCTTAGTTTGGATCATGTGAAATTTCCAGGCTTACAAATTGGGCCAGGACATATTATGAGCAAACGAGAGTTAAGCTGGGTGCCACCCTTGAAAGCGGCTGTGGGTTAGTGCTGTTTGGCATAAGCAGAATCAGACAAGCTAAATTTTATCTGAATTGGATGGTAACGGGAAGATGTTTTTCTAGAATAAACAGCTTTTTTTCGTTTGGGAACATGTCAGTGACCATAAGTGAATTGCATATGAATAGTCCTTCCGTTGTTGACTATTACACGTACCAACCGCAAAGCACGTAAGGAAAAATTGTCCTCTTATACTTGTCCCTCTTTGGACGCATGTGTTTCACCGTGGAACTTGAGTTACCACTCTTAGCTTTGTTTTAGCTGAAGGGTAAGCTGCCCAGATCGCCATGCCCATATGTAAGCAAGAATGGCCACGACGGGCGCTTTACGATAATAGGGCAACGGCTGAGATTATAATGTCAATTAGTTTCTCTATATAAAAGTACCAGATAAAGCAAATGCTAATCAGAAGATCCCGGCCTATTCGTTTGGAAAGCTTACGAAGGAGTTACTGCTCACACGAGAAAACGCTAATAATATGTATGGTCAAAAGAAAATAACGACAAAGAGCATTCTACCGGTAGTAAAACAACGACTCTTTAAAGATAGTTTCGTTTGAAAACCATTTACTTGACATGACGTCAAGCCATTTACTTGATAATGTGTATGACGAATGATGGAAACGTTAGCAATTGATTTCACTATCGAAATTGTTAAAGGCACTGTTTTCTAGCGGTTTTTATAAAAACAGGGGGCGACTAACCTGTAATTTAACTGATTTCAGCTTAAAGATGTTCTCTACTCATACTTTTTGTTGAGATTATATACGAGAATCGCTCTATGAGAGTTTTGCAAAAATTGAAACTATATTTATAGATAAAGACTAGCGTCATTTTGGTATGGCGATTTCAAGTTTTTGATTTTTTTTTTTTTAAAAATTAATGCGTTCAGATCTTTTTCGACCACAAACATATTTGGCTCGAAGTACGCTTGATCCTATTTAGCAGCTCCTTTTTGTAGAGGTGATTTAATACGCCCGACAATTGAAGGGATTTTCTCACAAAATGCAGTTACAGGTATATAATATACCCACCTGTGATCACTATTGTTTTAAGGGTCACATCATTAAACCCAGGAGATGATTATAGCCGTAATGGAATATAATTCCAATCAGTCCAGTTGTAATGGCTCATTTCGAGGAGTATAGGCGCTATAGGTACCCAACGGCGTTCTCCTAGAAATGGAGGGAAACATCTATTTTGGTCAACTTAGTAAAATTAAATCTGTCCAATTCATTGGTGCATACTGATCATTAGAGTTGCAAATAACTATGGTGTATAAAATTGGCTTTGAATTGGGAAATCTCTGCTGAAACTACAGTATTATTATACCAGTCAATATGTGCTGTCGATGCAGCATAGGATAAATGTAGGGTGACTATTGAGACCTTAGTAGAATGGCTAGCCAATGTTCATTTCGCTATTTCGATATTTCGCATATTTCGATAATTCGACATCATGTTTCCCTTATTTCTTATAATTCCTATCTACGAACCCGTTTCATTTCGGCTACAACAGCCAAAGGGCACTTCTAAACCCACTCGGTGCATCACCCTTAGGCAAACCAACATGTCCGCCCTCCGACGAAAAGCTGCGACGTCTTGTGACGACGAGTGTCCCGTTAGGCTCCCTAAATGCTATCCGCTAAAGCCTGCCAGTTGAATGCAGACGGATAAAGCCGCAGGTGCCGTGTCGCATAATCCATGGCTACTAACGCGTGAGAATGGAAGCACCCGCTGAAAGGCCCTATTAGGTCCAGTCAGTGCGAACGGATGATCTGGGGAAGTCTTTTCCTAGTGTATTCAAAACACGTACATGTATAAAGCTTGAATGAGTGAAGACACTACACTCTTAAACGATCTTGAGAGCCTGAGAAATTTGCGAATCCGGGGCGGTCATCTATTAGTTGTACGTGTCCCTCAAATTCCGGCTCGTTCAATTTCATGTTAGCGTCAAATATTGAAAGTTTTTGCGCCTGCATAACTGTATAGAAGTTTTCTCCGGCATGCCAAGTTGACATGTTAATTTCGCGAGCCCAACTGATGTCTGGTAAAGCAACCTGCTAAAAAATATTCTTATCATTATCGAACCTATATACTTAGTATTATTATTGTTTATTGGCCATTTTCCCGTCGAGACTGCAGGTTTTAAGCAAAATGACACACCAACGCTGTGGTGGCAGGTGGCAAAACTA
>NW_019214004.1:0-10944 GCF_002532875.2 Varroa jacobsoni
ATATAAATATGGTACAGTATTACGTAAATAAGATGTGCAAACTACTCCAAACGACGTTTCCAACTCTGGGATTGACTGTTTAATCTTTATTCCTAAAACTTGATGTCACCATCTGCTAGCGCATTGGTCGTACTGGATGATTTCGTGCAAATGCTAGGCCAACGAATTTCACTAGATTGACTGTCAGGCCAGATCGTCCGATCAAACGAAGATGGAGTCGATCCATTTTAAAAGAACTTTCACTTCTTACCTTGCATCTTATTAAAAATTTTAGCTTTCATCAACTCCCATTGCTTCTGCTTCAAGATTTATCCCAATTACGTCACAGCGATATAATAATTCAATAAGGTCACAACGGCTGTTGCTCGCCCTAATGACGCTAACAGCACAGCTTATAGACCATTAAGGCCATCTCTTCCGTTGTCCGGTGAACAATTTTACCGTAGTCGCTTTTCAACGAGCTGCAATCCAGTAGAATGTTTATTTCACGAGTAGACGTGCTCCTTTGTGCGATTTCCTATAACGAGTTCTTGGCCGGGTCAAGTAGGCACAACACTATTAGTTCTCTGGCTTTGTTTCAAGAGGTTAGGTCGGGCAGGATCAACCTGAGAAAAGTATCTATGCTATAGCCAGATTCGCCAAGAGACGACAATAGCACATGATGATCTTTCAGATATCTATTGTCAACAGCTGTTCGCGATTTACCTACGATAACGGCATGGCACCACGGCCTTTGCAACGGTCGAGTGGATTCGGATCACGATATTGATAGCAATATCGTCCCAGACAGGAACAACAAAAAAGTTAGGTGAGGTCTTTTTCAGCAGAACAGCAAACCCACGCGGGTACTAGGTGCACGTGCAGTGACGAACGTTACTCTATCTGTAGCATTCAAATGAATCTCGATTGACTCTTTCCATTAGAAATCTGAGGATGAGACGGGCTGAAGGAGACCCACAGATGCATAGGTAGGATGAATAACGGGATAGAAACAAACAGTAAGTGTACATATCTTCATAGCAGTTATCTAAAATGGCCCACCTAGCACGCTCGCGCAGGATAAAAGCGCGACTTTAATTGTTTTCGAGATTAAGTGGTTGAAAGGATCCAACAGCCTAACGTGTGTTCAAGCATAACATATAGACATATGGATTTACTTCATTCAGGCATCGAATGGCGACGGCTGCCAGCGTACAGCACGGACTCCTGCCAAACCACAGCCTGAAATTTGTTTCCTCTCAAAACTGAATTAAGTTTATTGAATTGTGTGAATATAGTGAGCCTTGTCAGTGTCCTAAAAAGAAGTGAAATAAAAACGACAAACTGACGCATTTAAAAATAATAAATTGATGAATGTAGGCACAGCATTCGCATCCTAAATTTCCAGCTCTGCTCATAAAGATAAATCGTTGCTGTCCCCCTATCTAGATAGAGCGTCCGTTTTTAATCTATGGCAAAAAATCCGAAATTCAATCAATATTTTAAGCCATATTTTTACAGCTTATGCCATAACAAGCAGACTTGTGAATCGGGGAAATACATCAGTTGTCACACAGCTTCTACGCGGCGCAGCTAGGAGTACTTTTGAATGCAGTTTTTTTTCTACAAATATATCTCCTGTTAGCAGTTTTCTGTCGTAAAAGTAAGAGGCCATTCTATACCCTCGTCGGCGGGCTGCTGCCTCCTTTGATGCGATCTAGAAAGGGTCAGCGATCAGTGCACATACATCGATAGTTCCAGTTTTACAAACGGGATACAATGTTGTTAGTAAGACTTCGTCACGTTACCACTTGGCACAATCGTTCAAGCGTCGGATGGTGGCTCAACGCCGTCAACGAGCCAAAGTTGGTCATGTGACCGTCACGCCGATGGCGATCGTGCTCCAAAAAACCTGCTCCCCTTTTCGTACCCTCTTGGCGCTGCTTAACACAGGAGGGGCAATGGCAGCCCTTGACGACGTTGATGTTAAACTACCAATTATACGTAAAAAATATAATTTTCTTTATGGAAAATGCATTTCTTTGTATTTTTGCCAATAACGCTTGCCATACACTCACTAATATCATCTTTGCTGTAACACTACTAGATATGTCGAGATCCGCTTTTGACAATACAAACGGTGAGAACGATGTGTCACTCTTACCGTAGCTGGTCCTCGAAGGAAAGATACACTTTTGACGGACCACGGCACATAGTAGGAAATAGTGTTTTGCAACAGCCAACGATGCCGTTATCTCTTAAGGTAGTCCGTCTTCTCCTAACGAAAAAAGTATGGCCCCGTCACCTAGCTAAGGTTGGCCAGTTGTTTCAACCATTCGGATCTACAGATGTCGAAATCTTTGAAAGTAAACGAGTCACCACAGGGATTAGCAAATATGCTCAGTATCAGCGACCTAAAGGGCATGATATACAGTAAGATGTATGCTTTATCAGTTAACACTTGTACAGTTTATCAGAACATACTATGAAACAATATACCGACGACATGTATACCCAGGGCATGAGACGCTATGCGGACTGTGTGCTTATATCCGTCAGATATATATAAATAGCGGGATTACACTGGCGCAGTCACGAGCAAGATTTGTGATACGGCTAGTGACTAGCGGTAACCAGGCTCATAATACCACATTCGGTAACGATAAAACACTGACCGGAATAGAGATGAAATAACACAGAGATATCAGACTTTCCGGAAACGATGGTAGAGCAGACAGGCGATCTCGTCCTCCGAGTCGAATCGAATCGAATCGAATGCGACTAATTAAAGATATGTTACAATACATGGCGAAAGTGGTTAAAAGTTCGACAGAGATCTTGACAGCCGACTCCCCCTGCTGTATGTTAACAGGCCACACGGATCAAGGCAGAATTGTTCTAAATATAGTTACTAGGCCAAGCAAAACTGGCCTACCGTTTATTATGTCAAGTGATCTTCTCATTCTGTTAACTGTTGTTGGCAAGTGACATCGACCATTACGTTGTGCACCTCTTATTGTCAAGACGGCACGCGAATGGCGATGCTGCAAAACTGTTCACAATCGTCTTAACTTAAACTTTGATGTCGCGCACGCCTATGTTTGCTGTTGAGCTGGTATGCGTCGCAAGCCGAATAACTTATTATACTTAGGCTGAACTTACTCTATCGTGCTGGTAATATATATATACATATGTATAGCTAGCGGGCGGACAACACGGTTCAGGGGCCGGTCTCTGCGTGCGTCTGTGCGTGTTCACGTCGTTCTATCAGCAATAAAGAATAAACTTGAATAGCCAATGCGTCATTTCAGTTAATTCAGATATAAATTATTTTATGAGTTATGTAAAGTAGGCCAGTGTAGGTTCATTCGTAATCTCTTTGTCGTCTGTCGAATCTCGTAACAGCTAATCCTGTATGAATTACTGCTGTACATCGACCCACTTTGCTCTCTATGACCATTTGACGTTTCAGCTGCCAGTTCTATCAACGATAAACGCCAGGAACGTTAAAGGCAAATCCGTTTCGGTAAAGAGACGAGAGCTACGCTGAACGCCAGTCGACCTCAGGCCGTTATAGCAGCTATGTGCTAATTTGTAAATATTGCTAAGTTTTAATGTACTCTCTTGTCGTTCGTCAATGCTTTCGAAGATGCACACTGATGGACTTTCTGGCTGAGTACAAGTAAAAGCTGCACGAATTGGAAATATTCTATGGATTCAATACACAATCTATACGTATTCTGTCTACGTGCAGTAAGTTAAACGGCAGTGTTTTACGGCAGTGAGCGTCTAGTCCGTGCTGCCGAACATCCAGAGCCGCCAATAACTAATCAAGTCAGAGCGGTTAAAATATGAGAAATCATGTCTGCCTCCATCTCTCGTTCGCTGTTTAGCAACTATACGCAGCGCTATTAAGCAGATCAATACCTGCTTATAACATAACATTTATTTTCATTTAAGCTTTATTCCTAAGTAATGAAGTGTGCACTTTAAGTTGATTCAGCTTCTCAAATTTACTCTTCTACATAGCTCTTCGATGAAGATAAGGATACTATCTAAAACGAATGGCGCACAAAGCTAGATAACAAGTGTAATTTGTCTTTAAAGGGTTCGCTTTCCCTAGGCTGAATGATCTTCAGGCGTACTTTGTCAAGCGACGAGTGAGCCGTCACCTATCGCCTGAAGACAGCTGGCTAGGGTAGTACGTGCGCTGAAGCACGTCGCACGTACATAGATAAGTTAACGCTTACGGTACAACCCAGCGTAAATCAGCTGCACCCCATGCACACATCGACATTCATCATTGCAGTGAAAGACAAGTGTGCATTAAACAAGCAGTGCTTGAACCGTTGTACCTGAATGTACAACATGCCTAGAAAACTAAACGTTGGCGCATTTTATCATAGGATTGATTGAAAAATCGCAGATAAAACAACTTAATCGTATGCAGATTTAATCGAAGAACACGAATACCCGGTAGCTATGTACATAACTTCGTAAAAAATGCGTGTTTGCCTGTCACCACCTGCAAAATACATCAAGCTATTACGGAACCGCAATTGTAAATATCCAGGTCTCACGTCGACACGTAGACGCGCAGTGACCCACTATACCCAAACAACACCGTTCGTACCGACTGCATCAAATTTAGCCCCTGCGATAGGTGCAGCTTCGCTAGTTAGGGCGTCGGCTGAATTCACTTACTGATTCACTTGCTATTCATGACGCTGTGGGAACAATTTTTCTTTACTTTGTGCATATAAGGCGGTGACCTCGAAGTTGCAACCCATCAAAGCATTTATTCGAAGGTCTTTGGAACCGATTCCATACAGCTTCACAGGTGGCGCTAGCTGGTCGTTCCTATAGAACGATCATATAAGGCAACGGCAGTATCCTTCAGAACTGAACACATGTGTACGGCCGACAGGCAGCGAAATTGGCAAAAATCGGAATTTCTATGTAACATCCCTCAGCGAGAAACGGGTTGTTAACTTTAATATTTCTCGATTAATGAACTGATGCACAGCACTTTAGTCACCTTTTACTGTTGTCATAATATTGCAATATCGAAGTTCCCGGATGCTGGTTACCGGTGAATACTGTATAGGATGTATCCTCTTTTGCGCCGACCTTCTAGAGAAATTGCCTCTACTTTTTAATAAAGTTGCACGATAGGCTATAGTTAAAGGAACGGAAACGCCGTCACAAGGCTTTCTGTATCGGCATCCATTGACGGATACCGTTTACGTTGCTATCCCGGCTATTTTTATTAGAAATGTATCTGTTTGATTTTATTTCTTGATCTATTTTTAAGTTCTGTTGCCATTGTCAGCTGTTGGGGCTCTGCAATGACAACGGATGACACTTCAGCACCACTTACCCGTTTAGTGATTATGCCATAAGCCTTTCTTCAGAAAATGTATCAGTAATGGGGGCTTTCAACGTCTAACGACCCGAGACAGTCGAAGCACCCACCGCTATTAAGCTCATCGTTGACAAGAGGGCATATAAATATCACGTAGTAGAAATGATAGCAAGAGCGCCGAAGTTGATAGTGACGAGAGTGACATCCTTACGATGAAATCTGGTATACGTAAAAATTCGTGAACGCGCTGCCGAGGATTATTATATACAAATATATATATATACACGTATATACAAATCTTGAGAATTTATCAAGATTGCGGGCAGAAGCGTCACAGCACGGTGGAGAATATATAGGCGAATCTAGGCTTGCTTTGAATGAGTAAAGACGATTTTTGAACTTAACAAAACAACGAATTTCACAGCGTGGGTGGGGCCATCTCCGTACGAAGAAAAATGACTGCATTTAAGAGATTCGCCGATATAATCCCTTGCTTCAATGTCACATGGGAATATTTCCACCCGACTGAAGGAAACTATCGGATTACGTTTACACTACGTTACAGATAAAGAAGATATGCGTTAAAGATAAAGAAGAAAACGCGGAAATCGTCCGGAGACAAGTATGGATAAGAAATGTATCAAATTTGTAAAAAGTGATCAGATCAGCAATTACATCACCCCGCTATATTTTGTCTATTGACAAAAACAAGATAGCAGACGCCAGGAGACATTCACTATATGCATTACGTTATAGATTTGGATTATTGAATTACGACGCATTTGAACGAGCTAGCTCGACCCCTACTTAGATATTCATGACTGCTATGAGTATTTTATATGGCCATGGGAGCAGGACCAATTAGCTTAAATTTTTGTGATATCGTACTACTTCAGCTAGCAGCTATGGGTAAAGAAAGTTTACAATTGTATGGTTTTATTCACCCCGCTGACTGGAAATAGAAGCCGTGACTTCTCGTTACACCGAAGACGATGTCAGCCTTACGGCATCATATACTACATACAAGTATATCTATATAGAGCGTGTAATATAAACGTGCACAAGCGGACATTTCTATTTCAATTTAATAAACTCACTGGTGGTTCACTGGTGGTGGAGTGGTTCACTAGAGAAAGGTAAAGTAAGCTTTCCTTATAGTGCTGCTTAAAATTCGACTATAATAAGTCTAGCAATTAAGTTTGCTTTTTGGTTTGTTGGTAAAGGTCTCAAATTCCGTAATTTACTAATAGTAATGCCATACCTTGAAAAAAATCACAGATATGTGCATCTGTGAGAACTCAGGTCTGTAAACTAAGTTCGTACGTAAATACGACGTTTGTAGATACATCGTGGTAAGGAGCTTTCGTGTATATGAGCAAGAGGTAGTAGCCGTGAGCGGTCATTCAAGCCGATGATGACACCATCTTTGCTCCCATCAAACTCATAGACATAAAAACATTTCATATGAAAGACTAGACAAAACCCCGAAAACCGAAAGAAGCAGGGACTTGTGCTTGAAGTGCGTCATCAACATATACTATAGTATTGCACATTACGCGTCAGTGTGACGAAGTGACGAAGATTGCACGCAGACATAATAAACGCAAGCTTTAATAACGTATAGTAGGCTCAGAAGTAGCTATCTTCACTCGTCTATTGAGCGGTCGATCGTTATAAAACTAAGCAGTGCAGCGATTTCCTATTTCTTCAGCTAAATATAACGTAAAGGTAGGCATGGAGTGGTGCTTGTTAGCGCGTATGAACCAGGCATAAGCCACGAACGCAGATAACTTTTCTTCTGTAATCCACTAGGGATGTCTTTGTCGTTAAGGCAGCGTCTTCACGCGGTTTCTAGAAACACTATAGGCGCTACTCCGTAGCAGATGCACTGCAATCGGTATATATACACGCATACAAATATACGATACTAAAGATAAATAGGCAGCTCCAATTATCTCTGAATAGACCCTTAGTAATCGACTACAGGTCTCATCATGATCATCGTATCATTTAGTAGATCTTCGATGCCGTTCTCTACTACACTGAAACGATCGCGTAGTGGGGTCGAAGTCCACTCATACTATTGCAGCAGACGTAAACACATGTATGGAAGAGAGTGGGTAGACGACTGGGCCAAAACAAACGACGCGTTTATCTAAAGCAGAATGTCTTAGTAATAATATATTATGTGCTATGATGTAGAATCACACATTTACCTACTGAAACCTATTGAATCGCCATTCTACTATAGAAGGTGTTGCTATCTAAAGTTCCATGGCAATACGAATGCCGTGGATGAGGAAATTTTCATGTTTAGAGTAATGCAGAGATCACAGATGATAATAATAATCATAGGTAGAAGTGCCATTATTCTAGAAATCCTAACAGCAGAGGCGATGCATATCTTCGCCTTAATTATATAATTAAGGCCAGGTCCTTTGATCGTCTTGTCTATTCGATTTTTCGTTTTCTCAAGCATAGCTGATAAGCCCGCCGGACAAGAAAGTCTTGCTCATTCCAGTCGCACGTTCCTCGCCTAGCAAAAGCATCTGCTTACTGCCATCGTCATAAAATCATCTCTTTCAACGCCCGCTTTAAGACTCTCCTCAGACTAGACAAACACTGGTCAGTATTTCGTTCAATTACTAATAGCTGCATGACCAGCCACTAAAAAAAACGTTATCTTGCCATGCGCCAATACTGGCGGACGACGTCCACCTCGAGAAACAGCGACACAATAAATCATCCGAGAATTTATTTCTATTCTCTGGTTCAAACTCCACCACTGACGGACAGCACGACAACTAGAAATCCGTATATTTCGATCTGTGTATGTTAACATTATTAGTGGTTTGTTATCGCGGTTATGGATAGTGGATAGCATCATAAAATCGCCTAAGCTTCAATTTGTGTACATGTTGACCAAAGTCCGACCTGTGTTTTATTTAAGGAGACTTCTCTAATCACAAGCGTGCCTGTTGCCAACACATGCTCGCCTCTGAACTGCTCAGTATTGGGACGTAATCTATTCGGTAGGTAATGATATAATATCGCGTAAACCTTACTCGTTCTAGCATCGGCATTGACATGTGGTGGTAAGTCATCGATAAACAAATGTATGGTCGAGCGTATACGCTGGACCACTGGTGGAAATTCACCACTAGAAACACGCTCGTGTGACGCTAGGGGATCGAGCAGCGTGTGCGACCGAGGCACGCACGATCAGCAACGACACTAGCGACGCCAGAGTAGGGCAGCCACAACAGACGCGAAACTATCCGTCGTCAACTACACTAGAAGCAGTAGCAGTCCGAGTTGCAGAAATCAGTACATGCGCGCAAGTTCTGGCGCCAAATTTCAGCGAAGGTCGATTCGTGGGCGTGCTTGGTCTGTCCGTCCATCCACTGCTCGTTATCATCCTGTACTAGCTCTACAGCACGAACTAGAAAAGTACAACCGTCATTATTTCAAGGCGGTGAAGATTACGACGAAGACGACATCTACGGTGCATTTACTGTGGGCGCTCGGACGCTACGGGTCCGTGGACGACGCCCGCCCCCCTGCCGATGTTTAATTTTATTACCAAATAACTTTTGGCCAATTTAAAGGACAAATAGTCAAGCCGAAACCAGCAGAATTCGGCTGTCCATAGCAGGAGATGTGATATTATATGTGAATTTAATATGATAAAAAGTATCAGTAGCCCACATGAGTAAACAAACACATTTCAAAGGAATGGCGCAGACATATATCGTATTTATTGCAAATATACGATTTATATGGTACGAACAACTTCGTTCTTTATCGCTGTTATACATATAATCGATCTATCACCGTAATCTTGTCCACCTAATCAAAGTCGGCATTTATGTGTACGTACACGTTTATCATTCCAATCTCCTGTGAGCTATCGAGGTACTCGAATATGAACAGTGTTGAGGATAATGGCGGCTGTGAAGTCGTCCGTCGCCAATGTTAGCGGACGTATAGGACGCAGATAAGATTACCCTTGCCGCTCAACAAATCACCATTAGATCGGGCTGAAGCTGTGAAATCTAATTTAGACGCTAACGTCATCCGATATTGAGACGTATCTTGACACTTAGAAGGCATTAAATCATTATATGAGCTACATTAAGATCGCTTACACGTCGTGTCGGCCGAATGCCCAGCAAAACGAAGACACGTTTCGCTGGGCATTTGGCCCGAGTTGTATCTGCAAAATGTCGACGACGACTGCGACGACAAATGTTTTCCAGACCAATATTCCATAGTAAATTCGTAATAATAATTTAATCGACTTCTAATCTATGCCTTCACAAAACTGAGCTTTATGAGAACGTTGGACGTCGACGCTTCTAAATAACTTCGGTAAGAACTCGGTTAGTTTTTGTTGTTCAGGCTCTGACAGCGAAGTGTCGCGTGTAGGGCTTTCGGGTTATACGAATGATGGTGACGCTGGCGTAATTAGCCGCGCGGCCA
The DNA here is from genome assembly GCF_002532875.2 of Varroa jacobsoni. Lineage (NCBI taxonomy): Eukaryota > Metazoa > Arthropoda > Arachnida > Mesostigmata > Varroidae > Varroa > Varroa jacobsoni. The sequence continues at coordinate 9,827 of NW_019214004.1, forward strand.
TTTTTCCTGTCCAGTAGTAACTTCACCGAATAGGTTCTTCGAAGCGACGTATGCCGATCACAATCGACGAGATGTAGTTCCAGAAAACATTTTGTTAAAGAACAGCAGTCTAGATAATGTCCAACTTATTTTCACATGTAATCCAAGACAAGAATGCCACATGGGCAGCCAATCGTAAGCAAGAACATCTAAATACACCAATCGAAACGCAAAATAAAGCAAAGCTTCACCATTTTCTATTCATCTATGTATTGAGTGATAGAATATAAGCCATAATTGTGTCAGCCAGCTAGCAGCTTCGCCGTCTGCTGGAACGGACCGATATATACAACAACAACAACAAAAGCCCGTTCTGGTCATGTTTAAACGCTTTACAAAATAACAAACCTCCCGCCGTGGCAACATATCGCGTTCGCCCCTTTGAACGATTCGCAGCTGCATGAGACCGTGATAGCTTCGACGTATGTGCAGATATCGTCGTCGCTTGAACCAGCAAGTTAGTGTTCCGCTATAAGTGGCCAACGTGGTAAAAGGTGACTGTAACTACTTACAGTCTGGGGATAAGTCACCCCCCTCCCCATTAGCCCCCGCGGACTGATGTCTTTGGGTCGTCGCTGCGCGTCATATTGAAGTAGTTCACGCTAAATCAAAGTTGTTCCTTCGTTTTCAGTTGCCGTCACACGAGAGCTCATATCCACCCTAGGCACAATAACAGTACAAATACCATCGTTGGTGGCGGGCAGATGTCAACAAATGCCATAGCAGCGGCAATCGCGACAGGAACCCCGCCATAAATGCTAACAACAACGACTTTCAGCGAGTGAAACAGAAAGGGGCGGTCTCCTCATGTCGACTTGTGCGCGCCGGCGGTTGCGTGGAATGGGACGCGCGTTGGAAGTCCGTGATATTTATCAACGCTAAATTTAGCGTAGACACGAAGAAGCCCGACATTTGCGAAAAAAAGGTTACCAGCGTGAACGGTATTATTGTCTGTGCGGAATATAAAATGTTGCCGGTTGAGCAAGGACGCCTCCGGACCAGAGATTCTCGTAAACCTCACATATGTGCAATGTACAGCACTATGCAGCAAGAAAGACACACACATGTGTGTATCGTTA
>NW_019214004.1:11044-100363 GCF_002532875.2 Varroa jacobsoni
ATATATAATGTGCTTGATAATGCTTGTCCGCTAGGTATATATATCATTTTTTACTTTCAGTTGGTGTATTTGTGTATTTAATCTATTACATAATCTTAACGAATCCTGTTTCAGACGGCTAAGCGGAGCCAAAATGAATTTGGATGTTGTGACTCCCATGGTTATTTGGACCTGTATCTTGGCCGGCTTCTGTGAAGGTTTCCGCATTCCGGCCTTTCTCCGAAGGACAATATTACAAACGGCCAATTCGGCGCCGATGGCTGTCATCGGAAAGGACGACACAGCTGGGCTAAGTGCGTAACGCGGCAAGCGCTGAAATATAAAGGAGTCTGAAGAACTGCGAGTATTATTGCTCAGGATCTATGCTTTATTGTCCAGTCTCCAATATCATCTGCAATGATACGACACAGATAAGGCCTATTTAGGGTACTGCGTAAACTAACTCCGCGCACATTTGCCGTTTGCAGATTCAAACAGTACAATGTTTTGTGTCACCATTGGTCTCTTACAAACAATGTATTTTGTACGTTTCAGAAGCAGACGATTTCCTGATCATGCCTCAGATGATGATGACAATGAGTCAGATTACGAAAAAACTTCCCATTGAATATCGACCCGTACCTCTGGTCGTTGGTACCAAACAAGAAATTGACCAACTTCGAGATGTGAGTAGTAAATTTAATTTCTGCCCTAAAACCGGAAAACTAAATTTATTGTTTTACGTATACACATATTCTAGATGGCGTACAGGAGTGACATTTTTTTCTCATGCATCCTACTCACACCTTCGGTGTTTTTTAGGTGCCCGTCTTTTTCACCAGTGGATAACCACTGGCAAGTTATATTAGATATTCCAGTTTCATTTTAGATCGGTAGACATAGTGCTCCAGATTATTACTAGCATCCCTAACCCCCTTGTCTTATTGTCAGCATAGCGGACGTCTAAAAGGAGAAAGGATAATAATATGTTCGAGATTCTTCATTTTTGCAAGCTCTTTTTGACGGATCGTTTCATATTGACATCGTTTTACAGGACGTTTCGAGGACACTACATTACATAGCATTTATAGTCAATTTAAAAGCATAAGACTTGTTTATTAAATACAGTAGCACACGTGAACATCTTCTCTGAATCATCACCAGTGAGTAGTTTGCTTACAAGTTAAGCTAGAAGATTATAGTTTAAGGAAATCGTTTTTTAACTTTAGCTGGAACAATCCCTAATAGCGTGAGAAAGTAAGTCTCTTTTTGGTCTCCAGGAGCTGCAACTTCCGGTGAACTATCCGAAGAATACAGATCCGAAAATGCCCGAGGAACAAATCGTATCAATGCCCCTGACGTTAGGCCAGATTAGCCCGATCCGAGCACCCGTGGCTGCCAATCGAGACGTAGGCAAAGCACCGCTAATGTCGTCTAAGGCCCACCCCGTTTCATCAAACCGTTCCAGCAAAGTCAGCTTAGATGAACTGCTGCCTTTGTTACGGACTCACCCAATCCCAACGCTGGTTCATGACGAACCGGGGCTCATTCTCAACATTATGCGGATACTAGCCGGACCCAAACCAGACGGAACAGTTGCGCTGAATGAACCAATCGACAAAGAAATTCTACCTACGCACATGCAAAACCTTTTACGTCTGGCCGTCCGCAATCCGCAGCTTGCGCGAACCCTAGCTAAATTTGATCCCCAGTTCATTCCCAACCTTGTCAGTGCTATCTTGGGGATCGATAGTACGGACGACAGCGAAAATAAGCAGACAGAGGACGAAAAAATTGAGGACAATGACTCACAAGCGAGATGAAGTACAGGACGTCGTTAATGGGGCAAGTGGTAACAGTTGTAATACGGAAAACTAGTGACGCTCGACAGATGGCTTCGGATAACCTATGGTTTGGCATCTGGTTAATCACTATTTGGTTTCAGAAATTTAAGCATACAAAAACGATCCTAGAAGGAACCCTAATTTGGGCATTAATGAAACAGATTAATACCGATTCTCACAAAACGTCCTAAGCAGGTTATTGGTTAGCAAGTAAACTACGATGTACGGAAAATGTACACTGTAAATATATAATTGTGTATATACAGATATATAATACCATCTACTAGTATAGTTGCCGAACCACTTGTCTATACAAAGGGTTTTACACTTATTCGATATCATGCTATGCAGCGGACTCTCTTTGTAGTTTAAAAATGAGTTCGATTGTTACATATGAGCATTCTCCATCGCTACAGATGGCGACGTTATAAAAGTAGGTGATTTTTGATACGAGGGTGTTTGAATCGGTCGTAGGGTTTTATATTGTAAGACTGCAGACTAAAGTTTGTCTTTAGGCTTATAATATGCTGAAGCAGCAACGTTATTCAGTCATAATCTTTCCGGGGATGTTGAATAATTTAACATGTTTTGTACGGAAGACACTGAATATCTCTAGCGGAGTTTTTATAAAATTTAAGTACTTTTTTAAGTTTAGCAAGCATTTCGAAGCAACGCTCTGACTCATTGTAAAGTATTATACAGTCTCAATGGACCTTTACAAAGCTACAAAATAACATTAAACAAGAAACCTTATTTTGTCGTTACCGAATTTGCAGACGTCTACAGATATAAAATTGACAGGATTTTTAATCGAATTAGAACACCAACACCAACCCGTGCATTAAGCATCACATATTAATATTATAATGCATAAAAACAGTCGTATGAGCAAATTGTTGGAATCTACTTTCTTAATTGAATACGACAAACCATTGACCCCTGAAGACTAAACTAAATGGAATACACAAAAGGCCGATCGTAGCTCGTTCTTTTCGTCAACAAAAGCCACAAGATCGCTGTCCTTTGAAAATAGTGCTAATAGAGAACTAGTCCTTAGATGGACACGCTTAGACATTTAAGTAAAGGAGAGAAATTTCCATTGAGATAGTGATTGTTTTCTTCTGGTGTTTTTGAATCATCATTGAAAACATCTTGGAGATAGCCAAATTATCTTTTTTTTTACTTTAAACGAATGTCGAAGACAGGCAGGTGTCTGCTAGCGCTTGCCCAGATGAGCTAAAACACCTTCTACTTAATATGTAGATACGGCAGCATGTTTCCAATCAAAAAGCGAAATCTGCCTGTGATTATTACCTGCCGGCAACATCTATTTGTCATTCCATGGAGGCTTCGGGCTTCAAGTAGGATCACCACATAGGAGGAAGTTAGCCCACAAAGCTACCACGGACCCTTGGGAGGTGCAGTATCTCTTCATGAGCACCTTGTTCGCCTAATACGGTGTGTGTAATAAATTTTTCTAACTAAATGTTTTCGAATTGTCGGAAACCTCGGAAACGCGAGTCCCACACCATCGCGACAACTATATAAAGGCTAAGTCTGATGGGAACACGATATTTTCTCTTTTCTGCAAAAATAAAAAGCTTTTGTATGCAAAAGTAGAGTATAGCCGCTGGGAAAGCTGTCACCTCCGTCATAACTATAATTCCCGCTCGCAGCTATTGACTCTCTGTCGAGATGCTTTCAGGCTTCTGACAACCACGTAAAACATGATTTTCGCGAAGTTTTTTTCTAGAGTTTTCGAAGCTTTGTCACTGTATCTAATATGTTTTTGTTTGCCTTATTGCTAGGCTTAGGTGTTATTATGTTATTAAGCTATTAATTTAATCTCTTTCCGAACGGCCAAACTCGCATGATCAGAACCTTTGAAAAATTTAAAAAGATTACTTTTATATAAAATATATAAAAATATTAGAAAAACGTATTTATAAAAAATGAGAATATGTTTTTGAGACATCACATTTACACCTTTATGTGTACGCTATAGCGCGGATGCCAAAATATAACCAATAAGATGCTCTAAGGGTGCCTGTGACAAGAAGATATTTTTCAAGGTTGCAGTTCTACGCCCTTGGTAACCACGAGTTTCGGAAGTAATAACCCTTAGCAATTGTCAGTGGTGTGTGTGTTCGCAGATTATTTTGCGAAATGTTCGATTACTTTGTCTCATTTTTTCAGTGACATTCTGTTCTTCAACTTCTATTTTTTGGTGGCGAATTCTAAAACTCTCAAAAAATTAGCGTGTCTTTCTCTTTCTGTTCAATATATGTATACATATATATATATATATTTTTTTTTTCATGAATTTCATAAGTTAGCTAGCTTATAAAAAAAAAGCGACACTGAAGCATAAACATTTAATTTGAAATTTTTCATTAATCGTGAAACGGCCTATAGGTTAAATATGATTTTTCTGTACTGATCTCAATTACGTAAAGATGTATGGAACGTGCTGAAACCTAGTGTAACCTACACTAGGTTATAAAGTTATATGAATACTGGAATGATCCCGATAAGATAATTCTGGGATTGTCGACTCCATTTGTTTTGTCATGATGTTAATGATAACAAAAGATTGTTAGCGGAAACGAGGTGCGTTTGATCGTGGCTTACAGCCAAAGTATCATAGCGCATTGAAATGCACGACTATATTTTGCAAGTCAGCAACACTGAATCGTATTGGCTTAAAACTCAGATAATAAAATTACAGGAAAGCGTATGTAAGCCAACTTGAAAATAGGTCTCTACCATCCTACGAGCTCGGGCGGAAGCATCGGAGTCAATAAAGTAACAATACCTAGATAACGCAAACACCTCTGAATCTTTATTAATGATTGCAATATCGCGACTGAGTTAATTAGAAAGGTGCGAACTCAGATTTGTAGCTTGGCATCGTGGCTCGCAGGTTTTCTAATTCCCCCATGACGAGATTATCGATAAACTCTTCGGACAACATTTAAACATACTAGTGATAAAAAGGTATTTTCATTTTGTTTTTTGTTTGTAATGGTTTAAATTGTTCAAGGTCTACTGTCCCTTTGGTAAAATTAACTAAATTCTGATAAATAAAGGATACTCGATTTCGGACGAAAGGATACCTTGTGAATCTTATCTTTGTCTTTGGTTTTTCATGAAAGGGTCTTTGCGATCTGTGCTGATATTGTTACAGTCATATTTACTGAAGCTTCTAGGGCGCATTATATATCGGGCGTATGTCAGTAGAAGACTAAACATCCGTCAATATAAATCTGTACTAACCGAAGAGGTCGTCACTCTTCGGAAACTTAATAACGATTCGAATTCAAGCACGATTCAGCCCCCTGTCTAACGGATGGCTTAGTGCCGATACCGGGCGAAAAACTCGAAACATAGGAAGCTTTTAGACCATGTTTCGAGCCTTCAGCAGGCCACGTACACAACGAGGTTTTCTATATATACCAACGATCTACATAATTCGAACTCGATAAATATTAGTTAGAGAATAATTTTCGGCTTGAAAATCATCTTCATTAATCCTTACCGACGCAAGCGGAAAGCCAGGACCATGCCACAAAGTGGGTAGGAAGATGCGATGTCCCGATAGCCGCACGAGAATGTCCGATGCCACATGCCGATCTGTTGACACCGTGTGCTGTAAATGGTAAGCAAGCAAAAGTTGACTCAAATTTGAATTGCGCGTGTATGACAAACTAACCATTCAACTATTTGACTATTGAGACTGGCTAATTGAGATCAGGTTCTTCTGAGTCTTCCAATGAAAACAATTCTATTTATCGACTTTTCCGAGATTGTGTGGAAGAGAGCTGTTTCAGTTCGAAGATCATCATTGACTTCACTATCGAATCCTTAGGACCTCATTCAAAAACAGGAACCCTGCAATTAGTTCAGTTCTCATCGTATATAAGCCTAGAACACTTTAAGACCAACTGAACAACCTAAACTTTTTAAGAACAAAAAAAAAATTGATAATATGATAGAAATGTATTTTATTGGAATTTCTTTGTTTCTATGCCGTGTATCATCCTTGTATTTGTGTTATCTTAGAGATGATAGTCTGATAGGATTTGCTAAATGATTATATGTTTACTTAATGACTTGTTAATCCCTTTAGCCAACCACGGCAGGATAGGTGAAAACTCTATTGTATTCTGTTAGGACAGCCATTTTGCGAGGATAGTTGGTGATTAAGCAATTTCTTTAGTATCTGCACGTCTAGATGTTGAGACCGAGCGAGGCCAAATAGCTTTTTATCAGAGATGCTCAGACATCAACTTTCCCTTCAGTACAGGTTAGGATTATAATAGGCAGTGTACGAACAAATGCAGTCGAACAATGGATGGATGCATTAGTTGATGAAGTTACGCTAATAAATAAGCTACAAATGAGATGATTGATTTAAAGCTATTATTTTGAGCTCAAGCTGATACGCTTCCGCGCTTAAATATATATACATATGTATATATCATGTCGAGTAGTTATCAGCTTCGAAGCAGGCTTGCAAATGGTCCAGTAAAAATATACACAGATTGCTAACAGAAAAACAATCTAAACAAGAGTTACATTAAAAAACAATTTATTGTAAAGTTCTTAATTACAACTGGCAACGATACGTGAATAAAATTCAATATATGTATATATTTATATATATGTATATCAAATTGGTGAACATATTAGGGTAAAAGGCCTTTAAGCACACTATGTGAATAGTGCAGATAATTCAAGAATATAAGTAACTGAACACGTTTTTTACGCAAGCTAAAGGCCCGGTCGGCGAATCTTTACATGCCAAATAATGCGTCTTATAAAATCATAATCCGAACATTTGAAATGGGGCAACTAGGTACAAAATGGGGGAATTGACTCAAACTCAGTTAGACACACGTGTAATGTATTCCACGTGCAATCTGCAGAACTTTTATCAGCAAAAAAATCCACCCAAAGTATACAGTCACTATAAACGAGGCTTAATTCAATCGTTACAACTGGCTAGAGAGAGACCAGGGAAGGCGTCGTCCTAGTAGAAATTGAGTTTCGTTGCAGTATTAAGTATACTGGACGTTAGCTGATGGCAAGCAACAGACATCAAGAGCATCTGCCACTATGAGATATTTGCTGAAGATCGAAGAGTAAAGGCGGTCCCCCTCAAGACTCTAGTGGGCCGTTGACGGCGCACTCGAATACACGCAGTCTAGATACATGATTTATAATAAAGCGTACAAAAAACAAAAAAAGGTATTTCTCACATATAATAAACAATCATCATTTAAGCTTTCGGAGCTTTAAGGTAACGCAATATCAAAGTCCGTCACATTCGCCTTCAACAGCTATATATATATATATATATATATACATTAGTACTGAGCAGGTGCTGCCTTAAATTCTAAGCAATAGGTTCATTTAAAATTTAACCTAACCCATAAAAGAAATGATAACGTAAAAATCTAGAAATATTCCAGTGACAGGTCTGGTTTATAAGAAAAAATCTTAAAGAAAACAAAATATTATTTTGGCAATTTTGGTTCCATACGGTGCGAACACAGGCCAATACGACTGGACGACTAGAACCTAATGGGCAGAAATATTGCTATTCATATCTATGATATACAGACACCTCACGGCTGGCGATAAATATTTGTAACCTTTACTGTCTATCTTGTGATAGACTGAGAAGCGTATTTACGGCATCGTTAAAGTTATATAAAGAGCTCGTTGCGTGTACTCTTCGTACAGTGCAATCGTTAAAAATGTTTTTGTGAATCTGGAACATTTCTATGAAGAATGGTTTGCTTCTTTAGCGCTGCCCACAGTGAGAAGTCGAATTAGGGTTTTATTCACGACCAAAACATGGTTTGATCCTAACCTGCCTTACGCCGACCATAGACGAACACTTTTGCAGCCATTACTGGAAAGTGTACCTAATAATTATTACGCTATTGTCCAACCAAGTGCAGTGAACAATCGAGTTTATGGCGCCATGAGATAAACCGTATCGCGCACCTTGTGGAGAAACATGTACAGCATATAGCTCTAAGGACTATATTGCACACAACCGTAACAATTAAGATGTGATTCTACATAATAAATTAATACAAGCTTGTACAGAGGCGGATTTAGTAGTATGGCATCGCTCACTGATGGAGTAAATTGGCTATATCTCAGGGAAATTTATGTCTACGAAAATCTAAGGGAATACGTTTAGCTTATGCTATTAATATTATGTGTTAGGTGTTATTTGGCAGTTTACAGAGGATATATTATGTCACAATTGATCTCAGCTCATTAGAAATATTGAAATTACTTTCCGTTGTAAAGGAGAGAGAAAATTATCATTTATTTTGATGCTGGTAGAAAAAGTTGATACACAGCAATGATCTAACTTCATCTGTTCGATTTTCCATGCTTTGCAATAACTTAAACACAGTAGGAGGTAATAAATTATTCCTCATTTTCTTTACAACTAAAAGTTTATTTACAAGTTAAATTACCTTTATTTACATCATTGGAGGATTGTCCTGTTACGTTGTAAACGGCCAACACGACTGTTGTGGATACAGAAAAGGGGAAAAAATACAACGATTGATTTTTTTCGTCGTACGTTTAGAATGCCCAAGCACTTAGATGGCGTGATATAGCCATTAGCATCTCCCATTTATACCTCGTATATATGTAGTTTTATAAAGAGCTGAACTGGGAATAGGATAATGCGGTCATTTTTCTCAGTTGCGGTTTTCATTCTCTAAAAACATTACAAGAAACATTGAAATCTAAACAACGTTTCAGAAACATATTTGCTACGACGTTATATAGATGTGGCTTCTTAAATAGATCGTCTTGTGAATGAATTATGCTGTTACAGGGCTGGAATAGCTTGGCGACCAAAGGCAAGTCCATTAGAAAAAGCCCAATGCTGATTTTCTGCAGAGTTTATTAAGCTTTAGATCTCAGCGCCTCTCGACTTGTTATCAGTCTCATTTTGTTTAATTACAAAAAACTTCTGGATCACCTATCTTTCGAAACGAAGTCATCATTTGGCTTAAATTTCTATTTATCTTTGTAGCCATTTAATAATATCGAAAGTAGCTTTTAGGGCAGTTAGATCAAATTGAAGACCGTGTTAGTTGTAGTCAAGACATTATTCCACGTAACGAGCGGGTTGGTCACAGTTGCGCCACCTTACGGAATCAGTATAAACGAATTCATGTACCGGTAGCGTCGTATAAGGATCGCTGACAAGCTGAAAAAATCGGAACCAAATAAAGTAACGTGATGAAATGACAAGGTTCGTGTACTCATGCCCATACGTATACAGGGGTGGGCAAAAGTTACTTGACAGGTATGCATATGTGTATAAACTAATACCTCTTTCAATCGACGACCGCACGCAGCCTCTGTTACTTATCGTTCGGTAACGATTGCGATACGAAGAGCATTCCCTTTCGTATTATCTGAAGACAATTATGAATAGCTCCTGAAAGCAGCATCTCAAATTGCTTTATTGAATCCGCAGTAGATCTCGAGCCATTTAGAAGACATAGCTCGTTCATACAAGCTGACGTTAGGAGAAGGCTCTTTTTTATTACCATTTAACTTAGAAGCGTGTGAGATTTGAGTTTGATTTTGTTTTGTGGAGAAATAAACATCGTGATATTTATTAGATGGCAGGGCTATTATAAAAATATATATTTCAATTAAAATTGTTAAATACATGAGTGTCAAAGAGGTTCTGCACCGGCTCAACAATTCAATTTGTACAACGGTCGTATGTAAACATTCACAATGTACATGATCAGTTTGTTCTGCGGACACGCGTTCAGATAGCGATAGTTATCTCACGATTCACAAAACATAGGAATAATTTCGAAAAAAGTATATCATACAAGACAACTAATTTTAGTTAGCACCTTAAATATCTAATATGGATCTAGGCAAAGATTGTCGCGTTTTTATAATATCAATAATATCTTGCTCGGTTTTATATTCTAGTATAGAAGCCATTATTTGGATACATAAATAGAGAAAAAGCAACGAAATTAAATAATTTTTAGACACTTAAATCTGCGTTATTCTTCCACTGATTTGCGTGGCTTTGCGAGGTCCGTATTTTCGATCCCTGTGAACATTGATCACCGGTAATATCTATATTAATACTTACATGTATATTAAAACAGTGTATCCATAACTGGACGAGCTGATCGCCATCTCCTAACCAAATTTTCATGTAGAAAAATTAACCCAGAGACGCTCAACCGTAAACAAGCTGAGCAAGCGTCTGCAGCGACTAAGTTTATCATATGATTGTGCGTTTTGCCTGTCGTTCGGTGCTATTCTGTAAAGCAGTATTGCGTTGATTTTCTATTCACTGATATTGAAAGTGACTACTTGTCCATTAACTGACCTCATACAACTCGAAACTCCTACTAATCATCAATTATTATTACTGATTGGACTTAACATCCCCCCCCCCCCCTACGGACTGCTTAATAAAGTACTCATTATGCATCTGTTCAACAATTCTAGTAATATAAACAACGTCTATCACCATCATCAGGCGATCGAATTTGTGAGGACGTGTCAAGCGGCGTGAAGATCTAAGCAGCAAAAATGATTACGAGGTGAAGATATTTCGACACAATCATCACGCCAGTGATGATTGTGCCGAAAGCGGAACTGAATAGGGGTATATTTTGTTAAATAGGATTACGCAAGAAAGATAAGTTGTTTTAATTTGCGATATAAAACATTTAAAGAAATTATCCAGGGTTTGCGAGAGCAATATACATGAAAAATAGGCTGTTTACATATGAGGTCATTGATCATCAGGACGGAATCACTAACATCTGAATGCTTTTGAAAACCTTTAAATAAACCTTTGTTACAGGAATTCATTTTTAAGGTCTAGTTAGGAGCTGGGTGAAATAGATCTCAGTTACAGTTTATGATGTTGGAAATCGTCCTATTAACCAGAGGCCTGAATTATGATGTCAAACTAGTTATAGGTAACGCTAATGAAAACTTCCATACCATACTCGGCAATCGTACTTTTAGTTCGTAATTTTATTTGCAGGCCAAATAACGAAGTAGGCAAAATAGAATAATTTTTCTCTACATGACGAGATAATAAACTTTTCCCTTCCGTAGTTGAGTATTGCTTTGGAATTACGGGACTAGCTTTAAATTACTGAACGATACAGCATAGAGACAGATTATTAAACATTTTGTTGGTTTTTTGTATCAAAAATTCTCAATTGGCAGTATAACTGATCGAACCTGCATAGTATGCTTACGAGTCCAATAGGGGTGAAGGTTGCAGTATCAATAACGATTGGATAAAATCAGCATTACCCATTCATATTTAAGCCTCAAATAGTCTACCGTTTCCAACGCATCGTAACAAAATGCTTCTTGCTTAATAATATATATGTATATATTTCAATAGGGCTGTGAAGAAAAATGTTCGCATTAAATAAGATCGGTATAGGTAGTTTTTCTACATCATTGTTATTTAGATTTATTTGGCTCACAATTTGTTCTACGCTCGTTCCATAGATTTCATCGGCCCTAACAATGCTATTCAAAAGATCGGTGGGTTCGACTCCTCCTTGTTCCACCATATAAATTGGGGGTTTGCACAGCTTAGCGTTATTTTTAAAACAATTATATTCTCACTATCTTTTCCTTTGAGCCGTAATTGATGAGTTTCGCTCAATTGGCATGGCTGGCGTAATGCGAACGCTCCGGTTTGTGTACGGCTTAAGGTATCGCCATTCGATTACAGAACCTTCTGTTATCATTGAAATATCCGGATATATTCGTACATATACTACAACATTGTGTCTTTGATTATTTTGTAAATGGAAAAACTTTTCAATAAATTTGTGGTTATTTTATTGGTAACGCAAATGAAAAACTATACAGTCCAACTACGAAGCCTGAACGGGTTTTTTGTGATGGATCGTTATCATATAGTATAGTACTTATAGTATATATATAGTATAGCGTTACTGAAGGAATATCAGAGTCCATATGGTAAGAAGCTTTTAGGAAAAACAGGTACTGATGTGCTAGCCATGAATCGGTCATATTATGGCACTGAGTATTGTCTCAATCTTCCTACGTGAGCAAATTTAGCATATCACAAACAAAAATTGCCAATGTTTAGGATTTAAGGGGTGAACTTTAATTTTAAATTACACTTGATAGCTATGTCTGGCTTGGGCTAACAAACTGTATTTTTTTTATTTTCACCTACTTCCTGCAATACGCATTTACACATTATGAGTGCTCTATGAGTGCTACTTGGTTCCACAAATACAAAAAGCTTTCAGTTTTGGTCAGATAGTAACTTGATAACACATAGACGCGATACGTTTAAAAAGAAAGGTGCTTTCAAGTTGTCTTGTGTCCTTTATTTACCTTTATACAATGATGCTATAAATAGCTTGCTATGATAAATTAATAATGTCATATAATAATATTAACAAATAATAGTCAATTTTTAGGTCTCAGCGGTACATATAGCGTGCACGAAGGTAACAGTTAGTAGAAGTTGAAAAGTAAAGATACATCTCAACATAGAGATCAAGGTGAGCATGTGCTGCTCTTAACATATATACTAACATGAGTAAATCGGATTCGTACGTACTTCTCGTCCTGAAAAAAAAAAACGCAAAAAGATTAATGTAAACTTAAGACAGTTGCTTGAATCGTCTGTTTGCGTCTTAATATCACTAGGCCATCTAAAACGTAAAACGTTACGACCATCCCATCAGGCAAAAAACCGTAATACTAAATTGTCTCCAGTATAGTTCTTGAATATCCAGCAAGGCAAGTGGCTAGACTATATCTGAAAATCTACTTCTCTTTTATAAACCATGTAGGATGGCAAACGATCCTTTCCGTACACAACACCGTCCTGAGCTAATCCATGCAGTGATCCGCCCATGTATCTTCCACAAGCGCAGATGCATGAAAGATATCTAACATACTGTCTACGTGCGCTTAGCTTCGTTTGCCTATCGTGCCTTTGCAACAGAATACAGGCAGGATGACTTTTCTCTAACTGTACTGAGACGCCTACTTCACCCTGTAGAACACTCATCACCATTACTTAGTTCAACATTGAAACGAGGACGGCTCAAATGGTAGCTACACTGCTTGATGGTTAATCTTCCCGTTCTGGTGTCGTTTCTGATGCCTGTGTGAGTCGGGTTAAATCGTCACTTGGGTCATAATCACTCGTATTCGCCCGTAAGCGAATAGAGTAGACAATCTGCCCGGTCCTTTCATAAACCCATCCCACTCTCTATCGTAAACGCTATGTGTCGCCACCACACACACACGCACCAGCGCTTGCCTTTGCCATCACTGCTTCTATGTTGCGATCGTGAGTTACTTCAAGCTCGCTGGGCCTTCTGGCTCCCTTCGTCCTATCTGCATCGTATTGCCTGGTACAAGCGTCGGACCGCTGAGCAGCAAGACATTCAGCGAAATGACCCGTCTCAGCTCCGCGTCGAGGCAGGTGGGAATGGGTCGCGTCCTGTAACAAACTTGGTAGTAGAAAGAGGGCAAAGAGTGGAAGGTTTTCGAAACGGTACTGGCAATGGGCTACGATGATTGGCCAAAAGAAAAATGACAACGAACTAAAGTAAAAATGTGGAAAAGACATAACCAGAAGAACAAAGCAGTGTATTTGTTCGTTAAATGTTTGACGCGGCTAAAAGAGTGACACTACAGTTGGAATCGTGTCGGACTTTACTGCATAGCGATGAAGGACCATTCAACCGCACGATATTTCGTGGTATTTTCCGAATGATCCGTATTTCCAACGAAGTTGCGGTAGTAACGTTACGGCTGATAGTACGACAAGTGTGCCTACTGCTAACTGGGTTATAAAGCGTGCTAGTTAAACTGACGGATTTGTTCAGGGTTCAACTGAGGAAGCACAAAGCGTCTGACCGCAGGTGGGTAAGGTCGGTTATTTATTCGATCAGAGAGGTTACGTTAAGTTTATTGGTGAAATGGTTTTGTTTATATGGCCAATAGTTGAACAATAAAAATCGATTCGTTTAAACCATGAAAATCGATGCGCATCGTTACATATATGAGACGTCTACGGTATGTACTTAAATCTGGGTTTGGGTAGACTCAGACGTACATACTTCATGTGCGATACGCCCAGTTTGGTAATACATCCCTTTGTTGTCAAAAAAAAAACATTTTTAAATTCTTTTTTTTTTTTTTGTACTCTTGTAAATTTTGAAATACTCCGAAAAGATTAAACAGGGTGATTTTAATAGACATAGATTGAGCTTCATTTTCATCCAAAAGATATAACTGTTCTTTTCTCACATATGATATTCTAAACACATTCAATTGATTTGGTATTGTGTCGGTTGTAAACAAAAAAAAAAAAAAAAAAAAAAGAAGAACAAGTTGAAAAGCATCAGAATCAATCTTACACGATAATTATCAGTGCATATGGTCATCTGAACAGATGAAAAAAATATCTTGTTTTTTTAGTGTTATGCAGTTAGAAAAACTGCTTCGAAGAACGTATATACAGGGCACAGTTTCGCGCATTCGAGGACTCTGGACGTAGGTAGTAGCGATCAATGATCTATACAATAGAGAAAGCATACATCGCATCAGGGGAAATCTAAAGCAGCAGGAAAAATTTATTGATCGGGTTAACATGAATTAAATTACCTACGTCAAAACTATGTCAGTCCTAACTCTAAAGCTACTATACGCTTTTATATATATGTACATATGAGCGACAAAACAGATAAGAAGAAAACAGATAAGAAAATTGTCAGTAATCTTGGGAGGAAGATTAGTTATAAATACAAATAAAAGAAAACATCCGTTGCCAAAAATCTTGCAGCGTACGGCTCATTGTGTCGAAAATGACGACTGATCAAACGTCGAAATGGAGTCGAAAAAAAAAAAAAGACTGATGACCGCTTCCTTTTCTAGGTTTAATGATGGAAAACTGTAGTCAAGACACCTGGAACGATATCTCTATATGGCCCAGTTATATCTATAATGATTACATAGTATCAGTTTTATGAGGGAATTTTTGATGATTTTTTGGTATGAGGAGATTTTCTAGCGCAGTTAACTTCATATTATCAACAACAAGAACGCAAAAGTATAGAAATCACTTATCTTCAGTGGTAAGTTAAAGATACCGATACTCAACCAACATCGAACCAGGCACAGATAGAATCTTTATGGGTAACATTATCATGAAGAACGAAGCTCAAACACATCTAGACATGTTTAAGTAGTTTCTGGTTCATAACATAGATGTCTTGTCAAAGTACGCCATACGATGCGCTCATATAAACATGCTCGTTTCTGCGTTAAGTGTTTGCTTACAAAATGGTCAGCTTAAAACTATTTCGAAACATACTCTCCCTTCACAACCAAATAGCAAACGTCGTGATAAACCTTATAACGTGATATTCACTGAGGAAGATTTAATTGACGAATAAAAACTCTGTCATTAATCAAAGCCCCGCTCGGACCCAAAAATCTAAAGTTGAAATTTAAGATCATGCCCAGTTTTTAAGTTTAAAAAACACAGTAGTTTTGTCTTATGTGGGTTATGTAACAAGGGATTATCCGGACCTAAAAGATAGTCACAGTTAACGGTTAAGGACTAAGGTCGTGCATAAGATAATGGTTGATTTGTGTCACAGGATGGGTCAAAAGTCGTAATTAGACACACGTAGTCTCAGTTGTAGAACTCACAAGGCTGCGATTTTGAAACCCGAATTCTCTACTATGTGTAAGAAAGCTGGGTTTTCATGTTTCCTTTCACTGTAAACATTTTTGGAACTACCCTAGAGGTAGGATCCGCTGTCGTGAAACCCTAGCAGTTCACTTACGTACTCAAGGTATATACATATAGTCCCGTTTACAAACTGATGCTATCACCTAAAATTAAGTAGCACCTGACTGTTCATCGTTTGTAAAAGTTTATCTAATCAAAAAAATATAGCTCGTTATCTTTAATTGATTTCGATACCGAACATAGGTCTTCTAGTCCATTGAGAGACAGCTCATTAGTCTGCATTGTCGTCTGACTATCTGGAGCGGTGTTAGTATCGATCGTAGCCTCATCAATATATCTAGTACTATAAATAAAGAGACTGCATATATAATAATTAAGAACAATGCTATATATAATTATATATTATGTGTGTAGAAGCGTGGGAAAAGTAAACCTATTGGCTATTTCTTGTTTCTATTGGCGTTGGACTTAAAACTGTTGGGTAAGATCCAATATAGTACGGTGAAGAACGCTGTTGATCTGCTTAAACGACCCCTGTCGTTTGTATCTAGATCTTCAAGACGGTTTCTTCGCCAGCTCTGAAACCTGCCAGCAACAAGATTAAATGCGTTATAAGTGAGGCGAAGTAGCAGCTGCGGCATACTGATGCGAAGTTCGCTTGAGTATTGCCTGAAAATCCAGCACCACGAATTTTAAGTACTTCCCATATCAGCCGGCGTAACACTGCGTAATGATAAAATTCAATATTTTGGGAAATATCTTATCCATGGGTAGTGCCTTAACCGTGTAATGCCATACTAGTAATGTCAACGCATGGTGCTAGCTAACTTCCCCATCTTCGCTTCGACTCCTGCTAGCAAGACATCAACATGACTCGACGACATAGACTCGATCGAATGCCCAGTCATCATTTCGAAGAACTGAGTCCGGACATCGAGAGCTCGGATTGCTAAAGCCGTAAACAGACTTTGAAGTAGAACCACACTTTGACAACGAAAACGATCGACAAATACGAGACTACTCTGCTTTTAAGCAACTAGGCCTGGTAGTGTCAAATGGTACGGCCATCCGTACTAGTCAGTGGGTTCATTTAGGCCTACGAGTATTTGCTGGCTCGATTTTGCCAGAGTTTTATTAGGCAAATATAGTTTGCACGAGCGACATATCCATACGGCTCCACGATATACCTGAATAAAGAAAGCAATTGATTTTTATTGAATATGAATAAAACGGTTTATCTTCAAATATATAAACCACGATAATGCTACTATACTACAATGTTGAAAAATTAAAATTTTGCGGTGCATTTTTCACTCACTAGTAACACAAGCTATAGTAGTCTCGTAACGGACGTGAATCAGTCTTCTCATAGCGTCACGTAATTGGGGAATCTATACTTCAGCCCTACTCAGATAGAGTTCGTAGCCAGATACGTGGGTAAAACGAAAAAAAGCACACAATTTTGTACCGAATTGAGTATTTATCACGCACTCAATTATAACACAACCCGTGTTCATCATAAATTACTTCTCTTCGACTACCGTGAAATATTTATGCTTTGTTGGACCGAATGGAAGCTTTCTGTAATCTATCTGCTTCTATGATAGAAGAAGCAGGCTTACAACAGAATTGGTCTGTATGTCTGCGTGATAGTTGACAGCTGGCTCTGATAACTCAGAATGTTCGTATTTGTTGATACTTGAAAAATCGGAACATCGAAAATCCGTGTTAATTGTCTAGGTTTAAGATTGCTGCCAGGATGTTTAGTGAATATACATACAGAAACCTATATAGAACCAGCCAGTTACGATGCGAAAGAGGAGCGCTACTTGATGAGAGTTCCTTTACAAGGAACAACTCTGGCCACCGAAGGCCTTTCGTTCTACGATTTACGATTACCCCCCCCCCTCCCCTCCCCTCCCCCTGCCCCCCTGGAAAGTTGTTGCTCTTTAGCGTTGATATTCTTCAATACGCAGTCACAAGGAAAATCATTTTATCTGAGCCATGTATAGGCCGCATCTGTGACATGAAAACTATCGCGGTATATAGTTTTGAGCTCTAGATAGCTTCTTGCTTGTCTTGTTATTAGAGCGACCACGTTTACATTTAGACATATAAAAAAGAAGAAGTATTTTCTTAACAAGGCAAGCTTGGCCTATAGCTGTTACTATGCTAGCGGTACAAGGAAATAACCAATGTATCGAAACCATTATTTTGACCGTAAAAAATAATTTACACACAGGACACGGTGGTTACACGGTTATTACAAGCTGTGCGGTACAATTACGCTAATTAAACAAATAAAAAAAAACCTGTCATTATTATGAAGGCAAATAAAAACACGGTGGCTATTGCAAAAACTGTCAGTTATGGCTTAGATGTTTCTTACACCATGTTATAGATTTCGGCCACTAACTGCTTTATCAGGGTTTATTTTTTAAACAAGCAGACTAAATAACAGCATCCATCTAGATAAAAACTGAAAAGAGAAAAAAAGCTTCAGAATTGATTCTACAATCCAAACCAACGAAGGCTGTAGACAAAATTCAATATATTTAAGTACAACGAACTGAGTCGCACATCTCGGTTTCTTTTCTTACGAACTTTGTGCTACTTCGGAGGGTTGGTTTCGGTGCTGGCGTAGTCAGTTAAGTGTTTGTCTGCTAAACTTACAAACACTGGTGGTCTAGGTTCGAATCGTTGGCGTAGACACACATCGTTACGTGCCGTGATAGGCCCGCGGTTTGAAGTGATGTCTAAAGGCTAAGGTACCAGAAAAAACAACACGAGGAAGACCTCTCTAGCAAGTCTTTAGGGTTTGCGGATCGCATTGCTATGATAGAGTATAAACAGAAGCGAATAGAAACTTAATCGTCTTTAATTCAATCATATTATATTCAACTCTAGTTTGCAAAAGCTGGAACTTCTCAGCGCCGCATTTTTTGGCAGTGGCTGATCAATTAGAACAAAATACCGTAAGATAATATTCCAGCGAGGATAAACTATCTAAACAGGTTCCGTAAATTATATTTCTGTTTCGGTCACTCCTGTCCTACTTTCCTAGATATTCCGTAGCACCGCGACAAAGCAAGAATGCAGAAAATAATTACCAACCTTGACCACGATACAATTATTCGAAACCGTGTTATTAAACCGCGAGATCACAATAGCACGTCACATGGAGCGTAGTCGTGTTTTGCTCCTAATTCGGCTTAATTAAACTCTTTTTAAATTAATTAATTAAAATTAAATCTTTTTGCGGTACCGGTAAGGAACTATTTGTAGGAAGATATGACAGATGCAGCGTGACGTCAACGTTCTTGCCTTATTCATTTCAACACGGTTCGACTCGAGCATCTTTCCACTATTACATTCATGCCATTATGTGGATAAACAATTTACTGGGAAAATACCACCAACATATGGTCAGCCACTGAAGTAAGTTAGATACTTCGATCCATGAGCATCGAAATTAATGGATCGGAAGTTTGTGAAAAAACGAAACGAGTTCGTTACTTAAACGTCTCGAGGTTTACGCGCGATATTGCCGTCATCTCACTTCATCACAAAGCAAACTCTTGATCCGTTGACTTGTCTCTGCGATCTATGTCGTTAGTTCACTGTGAGCGATACTAGAAATTATCTCATTCTGAGATCAGCTTTATTGTAGATTATTTACCAGGATGGCTAAATTGAAATAGAGACTGTATCCTATTCGCAACCCCTATATGAGCAACGTTTGGCGTATATTCGTTCTATATATTGTAGCAGACGGCTAATTTTGGCGAAAGTGGTCGTTCGTAGAAGAAGACAATTTTCAAACACTGATAATCTAAAGGACTGATAGCTAACTTCGACAAACAGAACAAAGAACAAGACGGCGGTTCGATTTTGCTTTTACTCACATAGTGTAAAATAGGCTCAATCAATATGAAAGAACAGCAAATTCATTGTAAAATCTATATTTGGCTTGAACCTATGTTAACTTGTATTTACAAAGTTGTTAAAGAAACAAGTACCATCTTTTCAATTAGCTAACACAATTTATTTCCACTATTACGGGACTTTACTACTGATATAAAGTTGGACACTTGTTGTTCACCAGGGGAATGCTATATTATAGCTAATTACAATATTATCTTATATTATAGCAGTTAGATTACCGATAATCTAGAATCATCAAGTTAGCATCCCTTTTTTTTTTTTTAATTAAATAAGCGCACCTACACACGTCCTTAAAGGCGCAGTAATCTAACCACAAATGTCCTCCATAATTTCAGGACTCTCTGCCTCAGAAGACATACGGAGTGCTTGCGTCTTTCTATCCAGAAGAGGCTCGGCAGAAGGATAATACAAATTTCCAGATCAGGCTCGTATTCGCAACATATACAGCGCTTGGCTTTCCCTCACCGCCGATAGTTGGCTATATGCTGTCTACAGGAGTTTTCTCGAAGATCTTCCTTGTCACAGGCATGCTTACCTGTGGAGGCTTTTTCGCCGTTATGGGCTTCTTTTACCACGTACCAGCGCGAGTCCCATTTTTCATTGCTAACTTAATAGAGGCCCTCGGGGCATCGATCTGCTCAACTTGTTTCTATTCGATCATTGCCGCCGAGCTCGCTGCCACCATAGACCGGAGGGCGCTAGACGCTCAGCTGATCTTCGATCTTATAGCGATAGCGTATGCGCTTTCACTAGCGAACATCGTTGTTGGGCGACCTGGAAAAATACGGCATTTCGCAGAGCAACATGGGACCTGTTTTTTTCACCTGTGCAACCGTCTACGTCATCTTGTCGATCACGTGGGGTTCGTACATCCAGTGGGTTGGTGACCGCCGATATTCTGTGGATGACGGGGCCCGACTCGCGGCGTTGGGTTCGTATCTTATGCGACCAGTGGAAACTGCCGGAGTAGAAGTTACGCTGAAGCTCCAGCTTAGTGCGCAATGCCCTCTCGGTTTAGGAATGAGTGCGATGTACACTTGTTCGACATTGCACGAAATGCATTGATCAGGTTTTTCTGATGATATCAGGATGCACGGGTTTATCTCAGGTATTTTTATGGCATGTAACGGCCTTATCGGGCCTGTTATGGGTGGCCTAATACACGATGGGTGGGGTGTTCGTTCACCTTTGAGGTGGCAATTTATTGCTTGTTGGCGACAGTATCGTGCGTGATGTTTGGCCTCTACTTGGATCGACGCGCAGAAGCTTAAACCACAAAATATTCTCTCAAAGGAGGACTATGTTAACACTGCGAGATATTCTAAGACGGTTAAAAATGAGAGAAGTGCTCAGGCTTCAACAAACAGAAAGATGACCTGGGTTATTATTACTTGCTTTTATACTGTTATTCGCTTGTGTTAGCGTTGGGCGTCGGTATCCAATAGTAAGTATTACGAGTACCGTGGTCTACAAATGTCTGCTGCAGACCTAAATGACATTATGTGGTCATAATATTGCCGTCGTTTCAGTTGGCTGTATGCAGAATTTGAATCACCGGGGGGTATGGGGTATCAGCCAAAGGCATACGTTTAAAAGGGGCATCCATGTGTTGTGGGCTGTATCTACTGAAAACTTTAAAGATGTCCGAAATTTAGTTGTTTGATTCGGGAATCAGACTATGTCATCGATAGTATTATTTTGTTGGTCTTACAGTATGGATTTTAACGTGATTCGCTTTTGCTCGCCCATTGAGAACGTCGTTGCTAGCTAAAAATGTAGGGGTTTGGCTATATAGAATCGGATCTAGATACCTCCGCGTAACGCTAAGACTTCACCGTACAAAGAGTAAATGATTATAGGTCTGATTATGTAAGTTACACTTAATCGTGATCTTTGCAGTAGCTACATGTAGCTAGCCAGAACATTCCGCAAAAATGTATCTCTCGACAATATGATCCAACTCGAATGTTTGAACTGACCTACTTCTGACGAGTATTATTGACGTAAAAGCCTTCGACCAATTTCCTAATAACTTACTCATATCACTAACTATTAGTTAATATTTATACATAATAAAGTGTGCAAGGTTGCTGGAAGGGGCGGAATAGAAACTGGCTCTTAATTCATTACCGATTTGAAAATTGTTGTAGGTTTGTATCAGAACGCCGAAGCTTACTTTCACCATTAGTAAATATGAACATTTCAACGCTTATACATACATATCTGTTTATGGGACCGCGTAAAGGTGTTCATGATCCCTTCATAAACTCATGTCCTATGCACAAATCTATAGAACAACAAATATATGAATAGTTCTGCCTACTAAATGTATGTAAAGAGTAAGATAGATTTACAGTAAAAAAATATTAACCTAGAAATGAGAAAAAATAGTATTCCTATTTGAAAAGAAATAGATAGATTTCCGGCTGACATAGATGCTATTCCAACTGTTAAACCACGGTGTTAAATCCCAAATTGTTAAAATGCGCCACAACGGCAAACATTTTATCTTTTGCTCTATTTTTGCCCTCTGTGCCTTCTTGCTGCAAGTTGTAGTTGGGTTCAGATTTTTTTACATGGCCAGCATCCGGTTGATCTATCTGGGCTGAGCGCCAGAGTTGCAACACGATGTATGTTGTGTCGAATGGTTGTAGCCTAACAGCGACCGGTAATTAGATTACAGGAGAAGGTTCTGCGCGCGACTACGTACATATATGTGCGAAGAAGTCTCATATGAACAGAGTACCCTATGAATGGGAATTGTACGTCTGGGTGATTTATATAGCGATTGCAAAATATAGCCTTTACTTTTGAAACACAGTCTCGATCGTCAGCAATCTCTGCTAATAGTAAATCAGCCTCGCTATCTGTTGTTAATTGCCATATAGATAAATGGCATGGTTTCCGAGCGCAAGGTTACGAAAGTGTTTTCTTGAAATTGTCACGGTGGCGACTGTGGCCCGATACATCAACTCGTACCTTGTAGACTGAGCCGATCTTCACGAAAGAAAGAGGAGTGACTTACTGGTGTAAAGCCATTCGATTAAACTCTATTTGTTTATGCACGGTCTGCTTTGAATGCGGCCCGCGAACACAAGCTATAAGACCGCGGCAGTCGATATCCGTTACCTCGTAGTCGTCACACCGTGAATGAAGATACAGTCTTAAATACGTTGTGCGCGTTTACTATCTCGGATTTACGCAACTGAAATTTTACTACATCGTATGAATTAATACACAAAGGTGCTAACTTAAGACAACGAGTCGTGCCGGAGAAATCGACAATGCGTGGCGCATAGGCGGTAATTGGCACCAGGCGAGCCATTGGTAGCGGCCGGCTTTTTGCCTCTGAAGCTGGCCTAAGAGCACGAAGCTAGGTAGGTCACCCATCGTATTGAACTAGATATGTCTCTATAGAACCCGCTAGTGGTGAACGCTTCATTGCTATCGGTCCTGATGCAGGCGTAACGGACACACTTGCGAAAAGTCCGCATAACTGGTCTGTGATCAACTATAGATGTATGTATATTTCTACTAACTGCTTGCCATATATGCATGCAATATCTGGCATAGTGACGATTATTGACTAAGTAGATTGTTACGTGGCTTTGTTTCGTGCCTTCCGTGCCAGCTATGATAGGCTATGAAGATCATGTTCTGCTATGACAATCGCTCAGAGACTTTATGGCCTAGACATACGAAGGTCGTTTTAGAAGTTACGCAATAATCATTCAAATATTATTGTCTAAAATACGTGCTGCGTAGAAGTTATTGTGAGAAAAAAAATGTATCTGTACAGTAAAGCATATCAAAGCTTACACAAGATTCCTATGTTAGATATATGAATATATAGAATATGAACCATTCATTGCTATATACAGATTTATATATCGATACCTTTCATAAACGAAACAACAGAACTTCATATGTAACTAGAATATTCGGCCCAAGGCCTGGCAGTATTTACAACTAAAACATCACAATCGATTCATCCTTACGTTGTCATAGTGGGTATTGATACGAGCAGTGATTTTACAGAAGTGTCTCATCAGCGCTGGCTTGTCTGTTAAATGACAAGGTATCACTGCTATCACTTTCTTCAGCTTGGGAATAGCTAAAACCTTTATGAAGAATTGTTGTTATGTAAGCTTCGCAATCGGCCTGTCTCGAGAAGCTTTTTCGAGAAGAGTGTCGTGCACACTAAACGTGCTGATAACATAACGTGCAAAAACTATTATTTATTGAACACCTGTTTTTTTAATAGTGAATTTAGAATTTACTCACTTTTTAACACCTTAATAAATAAGATAATAATCTTTGTACAAACGTATTATAAGTGGGCACCTAGGCTATGAAAAGGCTTTTTCTCACCCATGAGTACAGCAAATGGATTTTCTATGGAAATTCGATTAGTTTGGGCACTCGAAGATTTTTCGAAGTTATATTGAATAATTTACTAAGATCGTTTGTGATTTGATCTGACAATAAGTGCTTTTACAATATGGTACTTGTTAGATAATTTTTGATGACGTAACATAATGCTTCACATCAGTCAATATATTTAGGCAAAATTTACGTAAAGTTCCATCCAATCGACGGTTTAAAGGACGTGTCCAGATGTGAATATAACAAAAGATTCCATTAGGCCAACAGCACGCCACCTTACATTTGAACTTACATATTTCAACTTCCATGTTTCATAATAGATAATAACAATAAGCTAAACAATGGCTGGTAGAGATCATAAACGGCTTTAGAGCGTAAACTTGTTCCTATACGCAAGGATTGCTGCCACAGTTAACGCGGAGCATGAATTTGTTATAACTGATATTCACACATGAAGAATATCTGTTTTAAAAACTCAGAATTTTTATATTGTGTTTCAATTAACATGCGGTATCCACTGGTGTTCGTGCCCAATTACTTAGGTAGATACATTCGAATAGATCCGTTTGTAGCTGTGATTTTTACTAAAAACGACAAAAAAAAACTCATTGATTGAGTGTGAATCTTTATTTCGATTAATAAAAAAATTGACGCAGGGTCATAATGTATGTGATGCGAGTGTGGAAAGTTATGCCCTTTAAAGTCTGGTCGCTATGGGATTAAGTATAAATCCGTTGAAAAATTGTTATCTCAATTTGAATTTTTATTAGATTCCTTCTTTGACCCGAAAATTTCTCCGTTTAGGCTAGGATCAAATTTTTTTTTCATGAAAATAACGCTAATTAACTAGGATGGAGTCAAGCAAATGCACTTGTCGTGTAATGATGAAACCCTTTCAGAGGTGAGTTTTTCGGAACACCCCCGTACAATATGATAGAGACCATATGTATTGATAATACAATTGACAGAAGACCAAATGCCCTTCGTCGCGGTAAGGAATAGGCTTCAAACAGAAATTTGACAAAAGCACAACAAACTTACTTACTAAAATATGTAGCTTAGGTATTCTACCAGACGGCTAGCTTCCAGCACCAAACGGCTAGCTTCCAGCACCAAACGGCTAGCTTCCAGCACCAAACGGCTAGCTTCCAGCACCAAACGGCTAGCTTCCAGCACCAAACGGCTAGCTTCCAGCACCAGACGGCTAGCTTCCAGCATGAAACGAAGTTTGCCTATACTCAAATTTGGACCACGACGTGACCCTAAGATTAGCAGCCAAATACGTAATTCAATAAGCTATCAGAGGGACAAGCGATTTGACTTACGGACAGTATGATAACTTAAACTTTCTCAAAGGCACCATGGTTCCTATACCCAAACAGTTAGCGACTTTTCCGGTTTATTTGAATGTTCCTCCATGCACTATGATCGTTGCCCCCGTTGGTTGTAATATCGATATATATATAGTAGCCCGTTGACGCAGCTATGTGTCTTACACCGGTTAGGGCTAACAATAACAATCTAGATCGCCTTGGGTTCACTGAGAAATGCGTCTTCAAGCTCTTTCTATAGCAGACATGATACAGTCAAGCGCTATCGTTAGTCCATAATATTTTTTTCTAAGATGGCACAACCTAGGCTTTCTGGACAAAAAAATGTGCAGATAAATCTATACGAAAGATTGTGACATCCTTTCTGTGTTAAAGCACCTATTTATACAATATTATATACCCTATGTATAAAATAAACTTTTAGATATATATATATATATACATCTAAAAGTTTATTTACAACATGTGGGACTTGCACGGGGAACGTCTAGTAAACAAAGATCACCTTTAGGCACTCCATTAAAGACAGCTAAGGAAAATTAGTAGGTTTATATAGGAATTTCCCGACAGAGCTAAATGCTCCGAGCCTTACATTATCAGATCGCGTCAACCTCGAGGCAAACCTTAGATAAGAGATCGATTATGGTTGCCCAGGCAAGACCCCTATATTAAATTTAAAATAGGTATACTGGAGCCTTTTTTCAAGATGGACATAATAACGTCGAGAAAGAGTGTGACCTTTTGTGGCCATTTTCTGTGTTATCTGCAATCTAACTATCATATTGTCTAGACTTTAATAAGCCAAATCAAACAAACAATTTCTAGGTTTAAAACACACTCCAGAATGTTATTGGCATAAACAATTTGATTAGCTACTCATGAGAATGTAAGAACATTGTATCGCTATGTTTAATCTTGTTTCATTGTACCTGCAAAATATGATATAGCTTCTCTCATAATGTTCAATTAAAATTGCTATTCGTATTTAACAAACTTATAGTCTTGTTATTCCGTCGTTGAAAGTTGTAAAGAAACATTATACGTGGTATTTCGTTTGACCCACGCAAGCATTATAGTAAGATGGTAAGGAACATGGTAAGATAACGTTGGCACGCTTAAGTTGAGATCTGGTACCTGTATATTTATGTTTGTAGCCAATAATGTATTTATTGTAAGGACAACTATTACTCAGGCATTATTTATTTGTATAGATTTAAATGTTGCACATAAGAGACTGCTGGCCTTTGGGCAAGCATTTTCTACTAGTCGATTTAAAGAGCGAGTGTCCAAAAGTAGACGGCTTTGTGGTCACGTCAACAAGGTTCAGTTCAGGGTTTATCAACTCTGTAGCTTCGAACAAATGTTGCTTCCTACCAGTTGTCTAACTCTAGACTTATGGAATCAGTTTCACAGACTACATCTCGTCCCTGCCCAGTGTTACAGCAATACACTTACTCTTGATGTAAATGCGATTACGATGGGTCGTTACAATATTGAAGATTAGTACCGAAAGGAAACCTCTACAGATTT
The DNA here is from genome assembly GCF_002532875.2 of Varroa jacobsoni. Classification (NCBI taxonomy): domain Eukaryota; kingdom Metazoa; phylum Arthropoda; class Arachnida; order Mesostigmata; family Varroidae; genus Varroa; species Varroa jacobsoni. The sequence continues at coordinate 37,876 of NW_019214004.1, forward strand.
CCTTTGGTATGTCCGTATTGTCAAAAGTTGCGCTCATCCCTGGGTCGCAGTCCACGGGGCGCTTCTAGAAAACAGATATTCCAGTTCGAGTCCTTCTACCCCTATACAATATGATGTAATGGCGAATATTTAATTCGCTACGACCGCCGTGCATCGAAGTTCAATCAGGTGACTGATAGCAACAAAATGACCATATCTTGGTCCAACAATCTGGCTTGAAGTAAAGCTGTGCTCTATCCATTTTATTGTTAGGAGATAGCTATAAGCAATCATTTTTAGCAGTAGCTAAAACAAACATTTTTAGTAACCCGAAAGTATAAGGGTTATTTTAGAATTAAGCGTTAAGGTTGAGTTGTTTTATTTCGTGTATTTTTCGATATGGGCAAAAGAAACTGCAAAGGGCAACATCCAGTTGAATTTTTCTGAAGGAAGAAATCAGCCGAGCTAACTCTTCCCGGCAGGGTTAGGCCCTATCACAGAAATATAGCCCGGCAAACCTCTTTACTAAGTATTAATGCCTTTGGGGAAGGTCTCTATCAAAGAATTGCATTGTGGCTTTTATTGCTGTCGAAAATTAAGACAAATTCTTTTAGTATAAAAATAATTCGAAAAGAAGAAAAATTAACTTTTTTTTTTGTGGAAAAACTTCAACCTATAGCACATTAAAATGTCAACTGTGTTCGACGAAATCGATCAATAGACAAGAAAACCGTATCAACAGGTCCATGCCCGCAGGAAACCCAGCAACCACTTTAATTACGTGCTCGACAGTCAGTGATTAGTGTGTTATTATACCACTGTTCCAAAATAATGATAATACTATTCAGCAATACTGACTTCGACTTAATTACTCTTGATTGAGTCATAGGGTGAGCTATTTTCTAAAAAATTAGGATTCACCAGAAGAACCGTTACTCCACCTCTATGATCCTTATAATTTATGTCTTTTTTAATGTTCTGCACATTTAAAGACGAGCTCTGTTATCCGAGGCATTTACGCACGGGCATTTTAGTTACTTTTTATTGTCAAATTGCATGTTTATGCCATTTGCTTTAAATATTTCCATTATCATTGTATTTAAATCTGATCGTTGTAAAGTTTTTTTTTCATGAACTTATATTGAATTCTAATCTATTCACTATAAAATCTATGAGGAAATATTAAATTTCACAGTATCGGCTAAGAGCTGACTGAAGCCCTATTTTAATGAACTATCTAGTTGAGTTTAATGTATGGAAGTGGTTGATTACAGAGGGCAAGCAGCCCAACAAGGAACAGCTGATTGGCCAAGGGGGATGGTTATTTATTTGAGCCAGCATTTTTATTGGAAAAGATTTCACATGCAACTGTGGAAGGGTGCGTAATATAAGAGGAACAGTAACAAAACTGATAGTCCCAGTAGAAGATTAGTGACCGGTAGACAAAGGGCAATTCCTAATATCCTGTAAACTTTACTACAATATAAATTAATCACTGAAGGATGATAATATTAATGAAGTAAACGAGCCTGCGGTAATCCAGCGTGTGAGCTGAAAACTTCTTTAGGATAGTTTTGAAGATGTGGGTGAGAGTGGTTTCGCGTCAGAAGAACTTCCACCTTGGTGATCGAAGGAAGTTCCATAAAGGGCAACGATTTGTTCGCGGTAATTGCGTAATGTAAGTTTACCGCGTATTATATAGCAAAACGAAAACCATCTTTGTCTGCAGCGTAGAAGTGGTACGTGAATTATTTTACAGGAAGGCCATTACGGTCCGTGATAACGAGTATAGCCAGCATAATAAGCAAAATATAAATAATACTCATAGTGAAGCTACTGAACGCGCTGCTTTAGTATAATCCCATACTGCCCCTTATTAGTTGTCTGCATAGTCAGATGTATACACTTAAGTCGATTCGTCTGTAGCTGTAGTTTTCGGCAAGGACTGCCAGAAACCATTTAATAAAATACAAAACAAATTCATACTCCATCGAATTATTCCGAAACTTATGCTACGAGATTCGGAAAGTTAAACTTTTAGACTAGTTAGCACGTAAATTATTACTTAAATAATAAAATACTTTGGTTACATAGAACGCGTGACGTAAGTTTTCTATGCCTTTTACGTTTCAAAATAACTCAATGAAGTATTTATCTTCTTGTATATATGTATTGTTTTTCATACAGGCCAATTTTTCCAAGAAACACGTTCTCAACGTCTTCTCATAAATTGACTCGCACAAGAATAGGCACGAGATAGCCAAGCGCGACTACGAATCTATAGTTCTTTTCCCAAAATGGTACGACACGGACCTTCTGGAAAAAAGATACGGATTGTAAATTTTAGTTGATGGCCATGATATGATCCCTTGGGAGTCAGCGCTCATTGAAGTCTCTCGACATCATTGAGACTTGTATAAAAAAAATAGCTAACGGCGAAGCAGCGTGACTGTTTTAGACAACTAGTATTTCGAGTTAGTAAACAGCTGGACTAGTTTTGAATAATAACTTTAGGCGCTTCTTTAAAGGCAGCTAGTAAGAGTTTGGTGAACTTCCCCAACAGACCTGAGCGTTTCAGGCTAGCCAGTACCTCAGCTACTCTTGCTAGGCATTACCTATAAATGAATCCGCAAAAAAGCGATAAAACGAATAGCTCGTTTCATTAGGAAACGAAACGTGCCTCTACGCCTGATCACGAGCTTGGACCGTGTCACGAAATGTTTCTTCGTCTAACAGGTAAACCTTTACTCTGAAACGGGGACTTCTACAGATAACAGGCTAACCATACCAGGTTTTTGTCTCGCGAATATATTTAGCTATCTTTCAATTGGTTTTCTTTGCCCTTCTTGATATTTCCTCACTATCTATCAAAGTTGAGGTTCGATAATCGACCTGCTCGTTGCTGATGGTTACTAAATGTTATGTTAGGTTACCTCTCATAACGCTTTCTATTAGATTACGGCAATCGGAATTGTTCGATATGACACGTACTTATGTCCAAATCAATATCGGAAGTCAAAAATAACATTTGTCTTTATGGCCTTCTGTAATTCGCAGTAAAAGAGACAATATGCCGCTTTTTCTTTTTTCACACATTTTTTCATTTGACCTACTGTCGATAAGTTAGGGTTACACTTTTACACAAAAAAAAAAATTGTACATTTTTTCCCAATTAATTTCATAAGACTTCGCTGAGCTTAAGGTTACCTAGAAATAGCAGTGACGGAGCGACATACAATTGGTGTGGTTGGAAAACTCAAACTTCAAAAATTTAATTTTTTCCTAGAAAAGAACGCAAGAGTATTTTCAAAATAGATCTGTTCACTGTGGTTTGGTACGCATAAGGCTCAATTTAGAATGACCCTATCGAAATCATCCCGCACAGATAGTACCTTTTGCTTCGGCTTGTCCAAACTAGTCCGGCACTTAATTTAGCTAAGGGGAATCCGCTTTTCATTTTTGAAAGCAAACTTTATAGCAAATTAAAAAAGCACAGATGAAGGTCTTCAATGGTTTTACCGCTTTGGAGAGGTGAGTTTTAAGGAATGGTCGAAAATTCGAGTCATAAATAATAGATACGTCATCTTTCTAAGCCTTCAATATATTCACCTCGCATAATTTGTGAAACACTCTAAAATGTGTTTTTTTTTTTTTTTTCATGGTAAGAGTCTAATATTAGCAGTAGAAGTCATTTTCCTGGCGTACTTTTAAATTTAGCTCGGAAAGGTGTAACGATATGATGATGATGATGAAGTTGCAAGTGAGGCACTGAGGAAAGATACTGGATAGAGCGAATGAAGAACATCTTGAAAGGAGACATTTATATGATTTGACGTCGTTTGAGCAAAAATATTGAGAACCTTAAAAACATAGAAAAGCAAATTACAGTTATTTAACAGCTCTGAGATTGTTATTACTTTCTGCAGAAACGTACTAGTCGCCACGGTAACATACTTTAAGAGGTATTTACAACAATAATCTTAGCAACAACAATATAATTAGCAGTATAGAATGAATAAAACGATTCCAATATAGAGATAAAATGGAGAAGAATTTCTGTGTCTCTTTTTTCTGTTAGTACCAGCTTGCTCTTAGCTATTCTTCTACGTACGGATAGGTCATCTAGAAAAATCAACTACCACATGATTTTTGCGCTTTGCATAACACGTATGATTAGAAATCATTCGCGAATTGGGATGACCCGTTGCTGCAATATGAGATGGGTCATTTAATAACCAGTTTCCGGAGGGTACCGCTGTCCGGTTGTGCTACGTGGATATGGTTTGAAGCAAACACCATATGTTAACAAAATTTCTTTTAATTTTTTTTTCTTATGGGATACATAAATATGATATATTATGCCTGGTGACTTCGACATTGCCTGAGGCAAATCTAGTATATAACGTCCTTTGTTTATTGATGCCGTGCTATGTCCGCAGCCAAAACGGAGCCACCAAGCTAAACCGACTTTATAGCGTATCATCCGATAATTTGTATACAAATGAGAGTATTTAGCGTAAAGAAAAATGCTCCTTTGTTCCGTATGTATTCACACACATAACAACTAGTGTTTAAAAATTAACAATTTATACGAAAAAAATGTGTATGTTGTCGCTTTTTTTTTGCATCTGATACAAGCCTTTTAACAATGTCAAGCTATCCTGGAAGATTGCTGCGCCTCTTTTGTCGAAAATTGATGACCAAGTCGTCCGTCAAAGCGCAGTGAATAACGGGTTTACCTACTCGATTTAGGGTTACATAGCAGCCTACGTTCCTAAGATAAACTTCGTTTCGTGCTGAGAATTAGACTTCTGAGGTAATGTCTAACGGAGTGAGCATTGGAGGAAAAATATTTTTTTTAGCTCGTGCTGGGTGGAAACAGCTGGGCCGTTCCTAAAACAGAGGCTATCCCATGGATAAAGTGCGTTGAAAATTAGACGGACGATCAACTTGTGCGTTTCGACTTAAGGAGAAATTTCTGAGAATTGTTATAGCGGGATTGAGCTATCCACTTCTATAATAACGGTCGCTTCTTGTGCTCCATTTACCCAACGGTCCTTTCAACAATTGACCTTAGACTAACGTGTGAAATAGCTACACTAGCACCGAAATAATCCACAAAATACTAACACTGTTTTAATAATTTTTCTTCCTATTTTTATTATAATTATTATCGAATTGTTATTAGGAAGCCGCCATGTATACATGCACATGAATAGGCGGTGGCTCTGTTTCAAGCGACGAACTTGTATGTGTTATAGCGGTAATTGCATGTACATATATAATTGTACAACAGTTGCGCACATACAGACATAATGTAATATACAAATCATATAGGCACCACCAGAACAATTAGGAAACGCGTCTAACTCACACGCTCTACTGTTATTTTAAGTGTTATTCAATCTTTTACTATCTACCCACAATAATCCAGAAGAAATTTTTACTTTTACTTTTTTTTTTTACCAGAAGAATCTAAATCATATATATATATATATATATATGGTGTCATAAACGTTATTTAACGTCTTTAAAAAGTTAACCGTTTTTGAAGGGTGCTTGCATGTCTAACGTACCGGCGTGACTGGGGTTTGACCTCCAAAGGAAATGCAGTCAGATAGCAAAAATATCCGATGTTAAGGGTTTAACAATGAAAAAATCGGTATCGTTCCCATGCTCTTATCCATGCAAGATAACGAATATTGTACAATCAAAGAAAACCTAATCCTGATCATAGTTTTCAGTTCAAATATTCGGTACGTTTTTCAACGGTAAACAATTTTGCATATCTCTGTATAGATTATAAGCCCATTATCTAGTCGATAACTGTAATATTAAGGTAAACACAATAATAACACAAATTTGCAAAGGATATTTCCCAAATCTAATTCAAAATCCTATTCATCTAAGCTTTAATTTTATGATTGATGTCTTATTATTATTTATCAGACTGTTATAACATATTTTTTCTGCAAAAAAAAAACGTATCTATTCAAAATAGCGGCGCGTCAATAGGACGGCTGGAAGTAAGTTAAGATGCAAGGTCAGGTTTTTCAAGGGCCACCGTAACGACAATGGAAAATCAAATTCAAAGTTGTTATTACGCCTAGGAACGTTAATCGGCTGCGTTGCAATTTCAATGAACACTTCAGCCGTCAATTTTGCTATTGCATAATATATAACAATGGGAACATAAAAGCCTAACACGCTGAACACGAGTACTGTTCCATAAACTTAAAATTAAGTAAAGATGATTGTTTTAGATTAAGTTTGAATCACAGCTAAACACACGTGGCTGATTACGGCTTTTGAATCTGAATCAGTTCCGAAAGATATGTTACAAAGGGCAAATCGTCTTACACGCCCCAAAAAAAATAGTCAAATCTTTAGGCCATATCGGTTTATCTTTGTGATGGCGCAGTGGTAACGTGTTTACCTGTTGAACTTAAGAACATTTAGTAGGTGGCGTTTAGGTTAAAAATTAGGCGCAGGTAAGAAGCCAGGTGTTTGAAATCATGCTTACCAAAAGTACCGGATTTTCGATCACCTATAAGGGCGTCTATAGTCTGAGTGGTCCAAAAAACTCGGAGAAGTTTCAAAACTATAAGTACAGACTTCGAAAGAGGCACAACAAATCCTCACGCACTATTCGCCTAGGCAGAGAACCTACGAAATGAAGGATAATCATGACACGGCTGTACTACAGTTTCTACCTCACTCGCCAGGCCTTGTTCAACAGCGAGCAGTGATGAACTAATTGATCGACTTTATTTTGTCAACCTTGCTACCTGCCGTACTCGGTGCTCTTATCAGAGTAAATCACACCTTTTCAATAAAAAGAAAAACAAAAAGGATTCGCTCTCCCGCAGATGTAGTCGTCTCGGAAGGCAGATTCGATATAAATCAGCAAAAAAAGAGTTCATTCCCTTTCACGTCGAAGGCATTGCTGAGAGGGGCGAATACGCGAATCGTTTTAACACTAGCTGGATTTCCTGCACAAAATGTAACCTCAACGATGCAGAACATTCGACCAGCGGCTTTTTTTGTTACTGCTACTACTACTATTACTGTGACGTTAGCTTTAACCTCTTCAATTCTATGCACAACAAAAACATGTCGAACAAAAAGTCTCCTTCAGGAACGTACGGCGCAAACTGCTTTCGTAACGTTACATTTACATAATGTCACCATTCGTTCTAGAGATTAGGGGAGCCGCTGCCGCTACCATAACGACTAGCCAATTCAACTTGAACGTTTATTGTCTCACCTATGGAATCAGTAAGTACCAATGCACGACTTGCTCTGCTCGTTACAGGGCACCACGAAGCCTAGTGTTTACCAACGCGAATTAATTAAAATGCCTTCTATATGTTTACAGTTGTATACAGGGTGAGGTAAAAAGTCTCTGGATATTTTCCAAGCAACCTTTCCTGACAGCTGGCAAAACAAGTCTCTTGAAAGACGCCGAATCAAGATTGCTTAGGTGGTGGCAGACTTTTTTTTTTTTTTTTTTTTTTCGGAACTGTTCTAAGACCTTCGTCTCACCCTGTATTTTGCGACTATCACCAATTAGCCAATCTTATGCTATCGTTGATGCGCGTGAGCCTGTAGTGTGAAGCAAGTTGTGTTATATACCATATGGCCAAGTTCGAGCCAGAGAAAAGATAGTGGTTCATCTGACCCTACGTCGGCAATATCTCCCTGATAGACTGTTTAGATCGGCAGTAACAACACAAAATAATGATGATTGCTGCAGTGGCGGCGGATGTGATGAATTTTCAACAACGTCGTCAGCTTATTACATAACGTATACTTTTCACATAGCGCGGAGCTCCGTTGACGCTTCCGGCTGCCCGGTCGACGACGGGGCGCCACCAGATTGCCTCATCACGGCTCCTATCGACAAGCACTGATCGATCCGGCCAAGCAATATCCACAGCGAAGGCCACCTTGATGCCAATCTAGTACCATAATCATCGCTAACTAAACACTTCGCCTTGTAGACTATTACGGTTACAAGCGCGACGATTATAGCCAGCAACAGTTTCGACTTATCTCTGTCTAGGCGCTGCATGAGTAAAAGCCCAATATGTAACTTACAGGCATAGACTGCGCATTACAGGCGCGAACAACCATCCTATAATCCTATGGCGGTTTCATCAGCCTTCATGAGATTGCGGCTAACATTGCCCCACATCTGATTTATTACGTCGCATGCAGTTGTAGGGGGTCGCCGAACGACCTCTGCTAAGTCCGCCACAGCGCCTCAGTCTGAACGATGATGCAGTCGGAGACACCAGATATGAATTGCTGCTTAAACGGTGTGCAAGTTTTGTTAACTACTAGCGCCGATGTGTAACCGTGAGACATTGCCATACCATTGGCAAAATCTGGTCGGGAACAATAACGATTTTCCATTTCTATTGCACTGATAGATATCAGTATGCACAACGAGAACTACTACGATGAGTTCTACTCTGACGGCGACCGACCTGTCTTATCTATTTGCATACGTCGCGGTGTTTGTCAAGGCCGCCACCCAACTTGGGAGAGGAGGCTAGCAGCACGAGCCGCGGTGTGGCTGAATGGGGAGCTCCGGTGCTCACGGACAGAGCCGGAGTGGCGTAGGAGCCACTGCCGCCGAGCGGTCGCGCGGGCCAGCAGTAAAGACGACGTGAACGATGGCGGAAATCATTGACATAAGACGTGGATGTCGCGCGTGAATTAAGCGCTCCGTTGTCACTGCCGTACGCTTATCTGTAGCGTGTCGTCCATGTCTGTGCTTGTCCAATAGTGTCAGATCTCATTGCGTGTCGACGTGATTGTTGAGTACTTAGCTATCGTGTGTCAGTACAACTTCGACCTTGTCTCGGTAGGCGACGGGCTAAAGTGGTCGTAGCTCTATATACTAAGGGATTTTTTGTCCGATTATTCTTTGTCTCTTACCGATAACTCTTATAACCATCACTACTGCTGCCTGTGCAGGATGGGAAGCAACAAACCCTCGGAAAGATGAGATGCGGGCTACTGGTTCAGCTCAACGTTGACGCACCGCATACTACGCCAATTTGATAAAAAAAAATATTACTAAATGTTTGATTTTCAATCGATGCGCGATATTGTGCGGATAAACGTTGACGCCAGGTGTCTGGCAGCGGTACTTGAGTCGTAATGACCTTTCAAAGGCACTGTGAACTACGCCATCATCTACGATGTGCTACTTCGCTGCTCGTCGACTTGAGATTCGTACCTTTCGTTATTGTTTTCCTATCATCTCTCGCGCGAGTTCGAGCCTCATGTGGCAGGACAACAGTGCCCTCAGATCGCGAGGCCCGCGTCGTAGGCGGGGCCGACGCCCAACCAGGAGAATTTCCCTGGATGGTTTCTCTTCGAGTTCGAGGAGATCATTTCTGTGGAGCAACTATAGTGCACCCCAAATTCGTCATCACGGCAGCTCATTGTGTGCAGGTACGGTTATCTAAACGGATTAAGTCATTTGTGGATTGCTTATCTACTACTAAGTACAATCATTTTACAATATATATATATATGTATATGAATAGATTATATAGAAAGACAGAGTAGGTTTGCGGAATTTGTCACTTGAAATGTGCTTAGGATACTACCCTTGCCACAACTAGGCTGGACTGGCTTTTCTTCGTTTATGGACGAGGTTATTCATTACAAAGGGTTTAGAAATTTCACACTACCTTTCACATGTTTGCCTTTAGTGATCATTCTTATCTTTAATGATTATCGAACTGCGATAAGGCCGATTGAAATCGAGGATTATTTTAAAAATGAACTGCTACTTTGTTTCTATGTTACAATCACGGTCACGAGCCTTCGAACTTCTAAAAGGCCCTTTGAAATTTTTTTAACTCTCTAAGAAGTTACTAGTTTCCAGGCCAGATGGCACAAACACCCTAAGTGTAGGCACATTCCGTTCCGCGCTAGGCCACTACTTGAAGCAATGCTAGACGACAGCGGCGGACGTAACGCTTATATGAAAATAATACAAGATTAATAAAAAAAAAAACCTTTCTCCAGTTGCCATCAGGCCATCTCATAAAGACATCTTACAAGGCCTAACTAGTTCATCGTACATTGTGTATACATCATCCTTTAGAGCTAAGTCGCTATAACTCGATTCGTTTCTGTGGTGTTAGCTTTATTAACAGGCTTCTCTATATATTACTATTTCTAGTTTCATAGACCACGTCCGTACGAATCACATCGATTGACGCCGTTCAAACAGTTTCCCATTAGTTCTACATCATGCCATATCCATATAGTTTCATATATTGATATTGGTTGTCTATATAAAGACCAGGATAAGACCTGTGTATTATGAAAAGGGGTGGTAATTAGCTGTCGCAAAAACACACCCCATATCACCGGCTGGCCAACTTTGCCAAGGTTAGCAACTAGCCATCCCGCTACTAGATCGTTATGAAGCGTCGTAAACAACGCTACCAGGCAGGTGACCGTTTGATTTCATTGCATTAAGCTGTCTTCTATTTCGTTCCATCTTTTCCAGTCAGCACTCTACGTTTTGAAGGAAATCTTACCTTTTCAGATCCGTGTTCGTGCGTAGAAAACTCGTTAAGATCTAACGCTTGTCGACATAAATTTATCTATTTGGCATAATACAGTTTGCGAATGAAGCTTCTTTAAAGCCTACGAATTCAGACCGGTTCGATCTATTAGTTTATATGAAGGTAACCTTTATCGCTCAGGTTCTAAACGCTGTAGCTTGGACGCAGGTTCGAAACAAATCGTACAAATCAGCGATATCCTAGGTCAAAAGGACTTTCGATACTAATGTGCTTCTACGATGATAAAGAGTTCCAAACGTATCGATAGTAAAGAAAAATTCTAGAAAACCAAGCAAATTTCTGGACGGCTATTTTCAATCGGTAGTATACATAGAATACCTAAAAAAATGTCTTCTTTCTTCATCTTTTTATGCCATGAAAAATAATCAAATATATTAGACGATTGTTTACACTCAGTATATAGATAACTGCCATACAGCATACCTATGTTTACGTTCCTTTCCTACAAATATGGTTGAAACTGGTCACTGTTATTGGTCCGCTATATCCGTTCGTTTGTCATATCGGTTATACTCATTCTATTGATCGTGAGGCCTTTTTAGCGTCTTGAGTGAAGCCTCAATTAATAACATACGACTCTGTCTGTGCATATTACCTGACATTTGTTTTTCTATTAGCTTCACGTTATTAACTTACATGGCCCTCGTTTTTCAGGGCCGAAACCCACGCCTTTTTACAGCGAGGGTCGGTGAGTATAACATGGCTGAGACGTCTCTTGTTGAAGAAGAATACAAGGTACGCATGTATGCCCATGCTGTCAATATAGATAATAGGAAAACATGTTCTCAGAATGCTGGCCTGTAGAAATTCAAATTGATCGAATCGAATCGAATCGAATGCGTTTCTGTTTCTACACGCTCCCATAGAACTAGGTTAGATTTATCGCAAAATGGCCGTCTTAAAAAAGTTAAATGAAACAAATCAACTGAGTTCTTCAGTTATTTTGAACAGTAACAGCGGACTAAAACAGTAATTTTGCAACTTAATAAAGCCATATTAACTTGGATAATTAGTTCCCTCGAAGTATGTCCAGACACCACGCTACATTATGCGACAATTTTTTTAGATGTTTCTAAAATATTCGTAACTTAACCTCCCTTCATAGGTTAACAGGATCTACGTCCATCCAAACTATTCACATCCCAAACGGTACAATAACGATATCGCGCTTGTGAGGTTAAATAATAACATCACCTTTAGTGACCAGGTCCAGCCCATTTGTTTGCCCAACGACCCTCAGGACGAACGGCTGGGTCGGAATGCATCTGTTGCTGGATGGGGCAACCTCAAAGATATTGGTAATACGTCAAATATATGAATAACATAATGTCTTATATAGATCGGGGTAAAAGTCTGTTGACCGTTTGGGACCGTCTTTATTTTACATCTCTACATATACATCTGTGCGATGAATTTTTTCAAAGCAGTCAAGAGACTTTTGTTCCATTCTGTATTTATAGCGTTCATGAAGGAGATCAATAGCGCCAATAAGCAGCTCAAGCGTAGTACTTCCCGTCTAATAACGCTGGCGTAATAAACAGTACTGCTCAAGCATAAGGTGCTTGATATCAAGTACACTATTTGAGAACAGAGTTAAGCGTAATAATAATCATTTGATTTCTTATTAGTCGATGTTTAATTTGACAAAAATCACCATAGACCCTAAACTGTAGGCTGTTAACTTGAACGCTATAATCTAAACTTCTGCATTAATTACCGCATAGAACTTGAGCAGTTTCGAAATAAGTACTTTGTTAATCTAGAGCACCAATTGTTGAAAACGCTAACAATAAAAAAAATGCCGCTAAAAAAATATTAAAGGCAAAATTTATTCTCGCTATTCGTATTAACTGCAATTATCAATGCTTCGATGCCGTTTTACTTATTGTCGCACATTTATGGGACACAATAATGTAATGATTTTCTCTAATATTTTTTGTATGTTTAAGCATAATGATAATAATAATAGTAATTGCTGACTATGGTGTCTGTTTTGCAATTCAGCTCTTTATAACCTGACGACGTTTCCTGAACAAGCGGTAGTAAACATTTATATGGATGATAGATTAGCGTTAATCGGTTCACGGTAGAAGCTTTACTCGTCTTGGATCCTACCAAGGCTATGATGCACAGTAATTAAGGGCAGCAAACCAGATCTTGAAGACACGGAAATATTATCGTTTCAGAGACCATCACAGGACAAGACATCTTTAACAAGCTTCGGCCTAACATTCTGCAAAAAGTTGATCTTCCTCTAGTCAACAACAGCATTTGCAACCTGTGGTATAAGCAGGCCGGCAAAAAGGTCAGGCCTATTTCTGTAATGCGTTCCCAATTGTAGTTACGTTTAGATTTTCCCATGTCCATAACAAACGAATACGAGCAAATCGTCTTCGTAATGAAATAATATTGAGATGAGAGCCAGTGGATTTCCAGCAAAATCGAACCCTACAGATTGCACGTATAACAGTACTAGTTAGCATTAACACAAGCAGTAACAGCATCTATTGCTCCGATAAACCGAACAACAAGTTAAAACTTACCAACTTAAAAAAGTTACTCAATTAATCAGGCTGCTAGAACTAAAGAAATACTTCTAAAAATACTATTTTAATATAGCATTGCTCACGCTATCATCATTGCAAGTGTAATAGCTGATTCGTACCCACGTAAGGACAGTGGCATGGCCCTGATGACTCTCAGCTTTCTATAGGTCTAATGAAGTACTCCTTATGTACAACATAGAGCTCATATTATTCCTCAGAGACGTCCTCGTGGTAATGTCTTACGTCTGACGTTTGAGATCTTTTTTCCTTTTCTTACCGATCCGATGTTTTGTTTTGTAAAGGGAATCATATCGAGAAAATTACGCAGCAGTTTTTGTCCATGCCTGTCAACAATGAACCTAACCATCTTTCTACGAGTATCTAAAAAAAAAAAAATTGATCGTTGTCCCGAAAAACAGAAAGCGGAAGTAAATTTGCTCTCTGGAAGTTAAGTTTAAGGATAACGTTATTTTAATTTAAGTTTATTCTTCTTCCTATTCAAAAATATACGCTTGGCAATTTTGAGAAAAACTTCATCGCATCGTTGAATGGGTGGCATTGTTTACGAGCTATATTTCCGCTAGGAATTTCGTAATTACGAATTCGTTCATATTTTTTAGGTGTTTGTACACTTTACGATAAAAAAACAAAAGACTTCATACGATTTAATGACTTACGTAGACTCAGCAAGAGGTGTCGATGCTCATTAATTGGCCGTTGAGTAGGTAGACCAAAGAGAAAAAAGCATTATTTCTGTTAAAAGATCATTTGACTCGAAGTCCTTGCTCCATACAACGAAATAAGCATGGTGTCGTGGTGTCCAATAGTAGACTGCCGAGGTTAAAAGTTCTGTTCTAGACGGATAAAAAATACGAGTCTTACAATGATTGAGCTCTGCACGACATGCTCAGGGAACGCCATATGAGTTAGCCTGCTTGACAGCCGTCCCTATCATCGGTACGGTTCTGATCCGGACAAATAAGCTACACTTTAACTTGATTTTCTATCTGCTTCTTAGCAAAAATGTATTTCATTTAGTAGCAAAAATGCTTGAGACCGCCTCATTGTTGGGTTGTAACACATGGCGGCATATTCAGTTCGAATAAGAAATCTCAATAATTGGAGAAACATATCCTTAGCTTTCAGATAAGGTGGTGTTCATTATTTGATAGATAAAAATTAAATCGCCGTTGTGCGCTCGACGGCTAGACAAAAGACGACATCATATTCGCTCGGAATAGAACGGGTATTTGGAAATACATTTATATAGAACACATAACGCTTATAATACTCACGGAAGTAGTCGCTTTAGAAGTCCAAGCACGAAACTGAAACTCGCCTATATGGCAAAAGACGGCAGAAGTTATAGCCTAACTTACCTCGCACTGTTTTGCCCTCAACAGCCGAAAAAACACAAATGTTGCACGGCCACGAAATCGAGCGCATGCACCTCAAGGCTTACCTGGTAGGAGTGGCGAGTAAAGAGATTCTAGAGTCAAGAGTTATGAGGCACTCAGGGCGCCCGAGGGCAGGCCAACGACCAAAAACCTCCAATGGGCGTCATAGCCTCTTACAGTTTCTGCCAACGAAATCCCAGAATAATTCGTGGCAACAATAACATAACTTCGTCGATCAAACAACAAGATTATTTATTGTGCTAGTCATTGTTGATCTAATGCCTAAAATGTTTCGATCTTTCAGATACGTCTGATCTCGTCACAGATCTGTGCTGGCTACGCCGACGGAAACCTAGACGCGTGTCAAGGCGATTCAGGTGGACCACTGATGGTACAGACGGACAGTCGATTCAAGTGAGATTCCAAGTGGATATTGCACCAGTCACTTCCTCAAAACCTTGTCTTCCTACAAAATACAGAGCTTTGCTTTGTATTTAGCAGCGAAAACCATATCCGATCCATGACAATTTTGGCGTCTGCCAATCAATCGCGAATTGTTCGCTGGTTCAAGTGAGCGAGCTGTTGTCTTTAGTGGTGACTGCTGTGTGTGCCAATGTATTTTTTTGTCTATGCAGAAGAAAGATCAAAATTAAAAATACTTTTTTGAATATCAGAAAATATATTTTTCTCTAAAAATTGGATCGGCATTCAATGAAGTGCGCAAAGCCTCTAAATCGTTGTCAGCAGTTCATCTTATCGAAAACCAGCATCTGCAGAAACATCCGTATATACATAATGCTGAGATATCGATCATAAAAAGATCAAGTACAAAGCTTGACCGAGCGAAGTCGAAGGATACATAATTAGCTTGTTGGCTAATGGGATTCTGCGTTTACGAATCTCCTTCTGAAGACATGTCATAACGAATAGGTAATCCTGGCTAACCCCCTGGATTATAACTTGGTATACTAGAATACGATAGGCTTTTTAGATATCGCCACCTGGACCGCTGGCTTTGCATACATTAATCTAGCTCAATTCCTGGCCACCATTGTTACAACGATCCTGCTTTTGATGCACTGCTTGAAACATTAACTCAGAAAAGGCTTTCTAAGATAGGCTCATTTACAATCTGGGTAAATTGTTTCGTCGCTTCCCTTCGAATTCGAAATTCTGTAACGTGTCCATCTCTTGTCATGGGCCATCTGCTGCGCTCACAATGACGTTTAATGTAATACCTGTATATCGATTTGGACAACATCTATCTTATTGTAATGAAGTATTCTAGTGAAATTTAGCCCCGTATTGAGTGTTTTTTTTTTTAGTTTAAATCCGAAATCATATTGTTTAACTGGGGCATGAGTTATTTAATCTAATAACTAGTGTCTCGTAGTAATCGTATCGTTAATGGAGCGCCATCGATACCGATTTCTTTTCCAAAACGATATTTAAAATGCAGAAGTTCGATTAACAGTAGTCTGCTAACACTTTCTTCCTCGTGCGTGATCTTCATAGACTTTCCTAGCGTTATGAGTATTTGGAACGTTGCAATATTAGGGAACACATTTATGTTCTGCGTATTCACGCATGGATTCAAGAACCTAACAAGGTAGAGAGGCCAGTGAAAACAATCGTCAGGCAGTAAGCAGGTTAACGATTATCCATCGCCTTTTTAAATACTGTTAAAGTATCTCTACGATTATATTCGAGCCCATGCCATTCCTGTGTACTTCTAATTCATAGATGAACCCATTGCCAGTACGCCATAACGACGTCGCCGTAAACAGTCCCGTAAATACCAAACGTGTAATTAGCAGGAATGTATCAAACGCTCTGGCTTTCATTATACGCCAGGTAGGGCTTCCTATCCAAACCTTAATCATCGAGAAAGATCCGAAATACAATTAGAGCGTGATTCGAATGCAAAATCCAAATGGAAAAAAATAATAGAAATTTGCTAACCGTTTATGTACCTTACATAAACTTTTTAGAAGTACATATTCTTCAAAATAGGCCAGGTTCGCTGATTCGGGTATGTGCCTAAAAATGAACATAATTACTCTCATCGCAGAAACTACGACACTTGATCAGAGGGCGTATCGCTCACTCAGTTCTTATTCAGCAGTTCTTGCTTAACCCGCTAAGTAGCTTAAGAGATCTCACTGGAAAAAAGCGTGTATTTCTATTTTCGACCTGTAGATGGTCTGAGCAGCGAATACGTTTAGCTAAAAGCGAAGTTTCATTTCTCTATTCTAGCGATGTACCGTACGATCCTAATGCATTATAGAGAGAACGGTTCTCGCTTTCAGAACAATAAATCAGCCAGCTAACTGATTTTGGTTGACGTCAATATTCTGTGCTTAAGAAAAAAATACGTCACAGCGCCTAAAGTCGTTCTCTGTCGGATAAGGAAAGATCTTTCCAACCGTTTGACGGAAGGTAACCTATATTCTAATTTTTGGCAAACAGTTATGAAAACTTGCAGTTATGAGAATTATTCGCAACGTTAGGCATTACATTAAACATCTACCTAGCTCTTAGCAAAGCCATCACCATCCAAAACTTATTAAGCAGAACCCGATCAGTAAACCTAGGCACGCTATCTGAACGTCGATCACCCAACACGTACGATTTTTTCCTAGTTATGCCTGATGCAAACGCGGCGTCTCGCTGATGTCGTTCAACGGCTAAACTTTTTCTATCTGTTTAACATCCCACCGCTCTGTGGTTCCCTTTCAGACTCGTTGGCGTCGTTTCGGCCGGCTTTGGATGTGCTCGGCCGCTTCTGCCGGGTCTGTACACGAGAGTGAGCTATTATCTCGGTTGGATAGAAGAAATCATCACATCGGCGGATAGTTCGGATAGGAAGGATGTTTCGTAGTCGCTTCTTCGTAGACGCGCAAAAAAATTTCTTTTAGCTTTATTGTACACCGCATCGCTGCTAATGGAGTTGCAATATTGCCGGAACTTTTTGTATTTTCTATCTATACGGTTCTGTAGAATTTCGAAATTTTACGTCGTCATGTGACATTTTATTCATTCATTCATTGATATTTCTCCGCACTGAACCTTCAACAGTGAATACCTTTTCGTAATATGGAAAAAAAAGTAGGACCTGTTTACAAATGTTAGCGTTGGCAGTATGTTATGATGATTGCATTATTGTGTAACATAGAGTACAGAAAACCAACTTGTTTTTGTGGGACCCTCGTATTGAATCTCACTGTTATGAGTGCTTTGTTTATTGATACATAGTGTTTACTATTATTATTTGCAGCAGTAGTTTTTTTATCGCACTAAGCTATTCATGTAGAACATCTACAGGGAGCAGGTCAGATCGGCTGAAATATTAAGGTTTCGGTGCACTTCACAATGTTCGAAGTTTGAAGTTTTCGTTAATAATCGATGCTGCGATATTATACCACCTAAAAATTTATCCGGATAATGACAGGTTTGAAAATATGCCTGCGCTTCATTTATCAATGGTTACGTATTTTCTAGTCAGTTAATGATTGCTTAATTTTAACCGTTAACTACAAAAAAACCCAGTTTTATCATGCAGCTTCTAGTGTTCCAGAGATTTACATCGTAAACGCATCGCTACCTACACAATGGTACATTATGTCTGACTACTAGATAAATCGTTATATGATTGATATATGATGAAAACTCTGCTTTAATTATTTCTAGAAGGTATGAGGTAATAAACTTAACCACTTCGTAAGCACTTGCCTTCGTTTTTTTGTCTCTATAAAAGCTTTGTCTATTAAAGCGTAGATTTCGTAGATTCAGCGTGGGCTGCAAAATGTTTCTCCTTGACAATCTGCAATTCAACATCTTTTTTTTTTTTTTTTTTTTTGCAAAGACCACTTTGTTTCTGAAAATACAGCTGTGTATTTATGTTATGCTCAAGTACTTTACGAGTGTATTGTACCGTTCGCCGTGTGTCGACCATTTAACCCTCTCTAAATAAAACCATGGAAACTGTCCACTTCGTTTCACTTACTAATACTTTCAATCTTTATTACGTACTTCAGTGGATTATTATGAAAGGCTTCGGCTACTTAACGGATCAAAATAAAGCCAACCTTCAACATAGTCGGTTACTACTCCATATAAGCTACCAAATGAATGGAGACATTTGAGACACGGCTCTGGGCAGCCTTTTAGGATCGGTGATTCAGCTGTATTGTTTCCCCCCATTCTGTCGGTAAGAAAGCCCTTTTATAAGGGTGTACGTGTAGTAAGGTATTCGAAAGGCAGGGTGATCGTCATCATCCGCTATTCTTCATACCAAAGAAAAACGGCTTTTTCTATAATAAAATAGAAAACTCGTCACGATGAAAAGTGGCGCTCTGTTTCCAGAATTCGAGCAAATATTAGCCATTATCTAATGTGTTCCCGTGGAACGAATCCCCACTAGGATTATAAATTTGCCATTTTAGCTGAAATCGATGGTGTACGCTATTGTCAATTTTCGCGGGGCTTCTAAAAGATTCGACGACGAAAAATCTTCCAAAGCGGAAGATCCTTAATAAAATTTGGGTTTTCAAAAAGCTCGAAAATTCATTGGAAGCGGCTAAACAGTGCTTTTTAATAAACTAATTCCTTTTTTTTTCTTTTTTTAAATAATAGTTCTTCGTCACGAGTACGTAAAATATCAATTACCAATTGGTTCGTCTAGATAGACTCCAATAGTTAGCTTTTTTTCAGAGTCGCTGCTCCTTTTTACACCTCTTATGCTTTCGGGGCTTCGTATCCTGAAGACCTTAAGCTTCCTATCAGTCCAAAATTTGATTCCATTTTATACGTAATATGACGTATTTACGCGACTTCAATGACTTTACATCTACCAATATCGCCTAACGCACGGTTTCTATTAAAATACATCTGTGAACTAAAGATTATTTTGATAAATTCGTGAGTAATGTAAGTTCTAAATTGAGAACTTAATATCGGTAAATGATGGTTATGTTGGATGTACATGACCATCGGGAATTACACTTTTAGCGTATGTGTAAAATTTCTTTGAAGGCCGTTTCAGCTTTATCAGCAACTTAAAAGGAGAATTATTAAGAGGCATAGATTCCCCACTTCGTACGTTTTAAGTTCTACGTACGCCCGGCACCGCTGTTACGCATTGCCATCAGACGGCTGGCTCCCAGGACGACACGAATTGTGTCTATTCGAAGATTCGAACCTAAGTCACAACCGTCCTTCGCTTTAGCAAGCAAATACGTTACCCGCTAAGCTATTACGGGCCGTGCGATACTACTTCAAATTTTGTGTTCATGGTTCGCCTTGAAACAGTGTTTCACGCAGGTATTCAAGCACTGTCAGGGTAAATCTAAACCTGTAAAGATTCCCGTGAACCTCTTTAATAAAGATCGTTACTAAAAGGTTGATTTTTGTCTTACATGTAGTAAGTAAATTGCGACAAACACTTCCGTAGCAATCTTGACGCTTTACAATGGTTGACCAGTCATCAAGCTTCTTTTCGGTCTGTTAAGCATAAGGCCAACTGATAGGGTTCCAGCGAAATAAGTGTGAAGAACATTCGATTAGCTAGGGAGCTATAGTCTCGCAGCACCTCTTTATTTTAGCCACTGTTAAGCTATAGAGTTTTTAGCCATTCTATCGAATTATGCTAACTTGTCAAATCAACTTCTATTACGAGTTTCATTAAACCTAGCTTATTGCGATATATTTGATAGCTTTCTCTAGATGTGTTTCATGGCTCTGATATTCGTAGATCGGCCACAATCTCAGTTTCCTACTTTTTTGGACAGCGTTGTACTTCAACTGAAACTGATGTTACTTATAAGCAACTTCAATTATGATCTGAAAGACGCTTCGTTAGATCAACAATTAGCTTGGGTCGTTTTTATCATCATCGTCGTCGTCATTACCAAAAATTCATTGGGCAAGTTATAACTTATTTTATACTTATTAAACTAAGTTCAAAAGATCTTCAAGGACACAAACTAAAATTCAATACTCTAAAATATAGAAAATAACGAGTAGAAGTTCTCCTAAATTACGTAAATAACATGTGAATTTTATTTTTAACCAACAAGACGAGTATTTTCGGAAATACCGTGTCACCAACGATGCGGTTTGCCAACGAAACTGGCCTTTTCGTGAAGCCATTCGAATCAATGGTATGTCCGTCAATGTTCACAGAACGCACATACTACTTCGTAAATATCTCATAATATTTTACTGTTCTATAATCAAGCTAATATAGCTTACGATAATGGGTGCTCGATGTTACACGATGGTATAGTTATAAATAGTCATGAAACTTCGCGAAAGGACACGCTGAGACTTCGACGCCACCTTTATTGTCCCGTACACAGAGATCCTTGTATATTGTCATTGCTCGAAGTGACGCTCTTTCAATGGCCCATAGGACCAATCGATTAAAACCATTACGTAATGGAAACATACTAAACATCCGTCCCCGGAAAACAACGCTGATAAGGACATAACTTAGCCAATCACCTGCTGATAGCCGGACCAGATAGCGTACTCCAATTACCTGGAATAGTTAACTGAATTTATAACAAATAATCTGTGGTGTTAATCAGTGAAGACGCGGACTGGTACGAATGAAATACATTTAAAAAAAAAAGTTCCTTTGTATCGTTCCAAAAAAAAACAAAGAGGAATTCGTCAATATGACTCAGATAAAAATGGAATCTTCTTAGGTCGAAGTCGAGGGAAACTGAGTCAGTTTTTCTATTATCACCTACTTATCGTTAGATAAAAAGTAAGTTACCGCCATAGGAGCACTGTTACTTAACATTTAGTTGCCACAATGACTGAAATATCTCGAAAAATAGACTGCTGCTTCGCTGTTTCCATCGCACTTAATTTACAACAAAAAGTCAGGCACGGCAAAGTAATGCAGATAACTTTTCTTACCTCGCTCCAGAATTTCATGAATCCATGGTACGTTAAGCCGTGTACTATGTTTCGAATAGACTCCAGAATGGTCTTACCCATACGGAGACCACCTAAATAATTGGCTGTTAAGTTTGGTCGGAACACCTCCGCTTCGATGTTTTGGCAGAGTTTCTCAATGGTGTGAAGGTTATCCGAACCGAATAAGTTGTATTTATCATCGATGCCCAGCTGGTACCCTGTAGGTCAACGAAACAAGCAGCTTTAAGAGACCCATCATTCAAGATAGCTTCTACGCAAAAAAGTACACTTGAATTAACCTAATCTAACGAACCTCTACGAGCCGAAAATATTATGTCACTCATATGGGTACTGACTTACCAATACAACGCCAACAGTGCGCTACCGCTTCTTTATCCTGACGCGACAGATGTGAGAAACCAAGTACATTTGGATGCAGAATCATCATGCCTAGGAAAGCAAACTGGGTCATTGCCATATCCCACTGTGAGATCCACACTTCTGGGTCTGCCTCCAGGTTTGATCGATTGTTCATTTTCCCACCACCGCTCTCACAAACGTCCTGACTAGCTAAAAGAGGCCGTTGTTGTGCCATGGCTGCAGCTACCTTTCGGTGCAGGCCCCGTACGTATTTAATACTCTGAAACCCTAGGACAATCAGACGAAGTGCGATGGATCTATTCTTGAAAATATGTGATCAAATTTTAACGGCAAGGTGAGGCAGAAATCTATCAACGGTTTAAAAAATTACAATACAAGAAATATGATCCTGTGTTGCTGTATAACTGTATATAAAGTGAAAAAAAACTGTTTTTTTTTTTAGGCTATTTCTTCATTCTGTATACCTCTTATAAACATGGTAATAAATTAAAAGGAGGTGATACACTTTGTAATGTACAAGGCAAAGTTCCTTGCACGGTCGAGAGCGGCAGCCATCTCTGGAGGCGTTACAGCGGGATGTTAAACAGATAATGCGTTACCTGATTTGTCTATACTTTATTACACACTAATTAGGATTCTATTATACTTTCGGCATGACTAGGTGTGGGCTAATGAAGGCTATTTCGATGTTAATCAAGAACAATTTTTCATTTTTTTATACTATGTTTTCAGCGAAATAAAAACAAATACTAACTAACTTGACTTGGAAATTTCGAAAAGCCATGTACACAACGCAGTTCTAAATGTAAAAAGGGTTCAGAGCGTATTTTGAGAGTTCCCATCGACTAAGGGCTTAAAGCAGTAGACGAAGGCGTCTCATTTACCTTCGGATGAGGCGTCAAAGATGTCTGTCTCGTACCAGCTCTTCACATGGGTTAGGGTTTTGAGATACCTTTGAAAGCAAGAAACTAGAGACCTCGAATTGCCGGTGTTATCAAGCAGTTTGTAGATTGAAGGAACATTGACCAGCATTATGAGGCCACCCACATGACAGAATAACGTGCTGAAAACAAATCGGAGTACCTATCGTTACTCTCTAGCCAAACAGCATCAGCGTTACCATTTATTGGCCGTAGCTGTCGCCTAG
Source organism: Varroa jacobsoni (assembly GCF_002532875.2). NCBI lineage: Eukaryota > Metazoa > Arthropoda > Arachnida > Mesostigmata > Varroidae > Varroa > Varroa jacobsoni. The sequence goes on from NW_019214004.1 coordinate 60,872, forward strand.
AGTGCCACTAAGAAAACGTTAACATTAACCAAAATACAAAAATGTAATATATATTTGTACGACACCTCACAATAATACATTTGAGGCACTCGCTGCTTAGCAGGCCGAAAGCAGCAGAAGGACATCAGTAGGCAGAAAATTTGGCGACAAAGGTAGAAAAATAAAATTGGGTCAAAGATTTAGAAAAGGTAAGCTTGCGCTTTAGGGAGAAGCAGATCTACAGTTACTTATATGCAAGTAAACGAGTGAACTTCAATGCTTAAATTGATTAAGTTGATAGTGATCGCTTTGGATCATATCTTACGGATCGTTCGTAGTCGTATCAGCTATAGCCAGCGACACCTTTTGCTTCAAGGTTCCTTTGTATTTTTTTTTATATGCATAGCTCGTTGGTGTCTACCTTGAAGTTATCGAATCAATCCATGTGTTGACGTACCTCGACAGGTTTTCCGCCATTATAACGTATATAATGGTACACGCACTCAATTCGATTTTTGCTATAGAACGCCTGATCTCCTCCATAGATATATTTATACGTATATATAAATGTGATACTGAAAATGCGGATACACTATATATGTCTTAGGTGTACCGAAAGACGCAAACAATTGTTCTTATGTCGTAACGATTAATTTGATATCGAATATTTTATATAAAAGGGCCAACTAATACTCTTTTCAATGAAGGCTGTGCAAGCTAAAGATTAGCAGTGCATAGGACTACCTATTTATACATTATATTAATTGAAGTAGCTACAGCTAGCTAAACTCTAAACTTTCATCAGCTATAAGCTTAATTCATGCTCCACTAACGGAACACACGCAGAAACTCACTACCCAACAGTCGGCCATAGAAAAAGCGTTTTCTCCGAGTAACCTACACGATCCTATAGGGAGCTGTGCTTCAGGCTGCAGACAGATAAACTGTCAGACTATCTAACTGCAAGGGGTGCGCAAAGCAGTTCTGCAACTAGCGACTTCCAGAGAAGAAAAAAACAAACCTAGTCCTGTACACGTCTGTTATTGTTCTTGGGTCATACTCACGCGAAGATGTTTTCTTTCAATAGTTCCTGACCACGTTTGTATTTCGGCATTTCGAGCCACTTCGGAGGAGAGAAATCGCTTCCACAGTCCCCAACGACTTTGCGACCTTCCTGAAGGTCGCTGATCGACTGAGCCATTTTAGTAACCGTTTATTATCATTGGCTCCTTTCTCTGTAACAAAATAAGTACACTACACAATGAATGCATTGCGTGTTTGTAGACCCGTGCAATTGGTCGGTATTTAGCCACCTACTGTCTATTTCAGACTCGTATAAGTGATGCTGCTTTTGGAGCAACTACTTCACTGATTCGAGAGAAAAGGAAATGCTTACTAACTGTCTTGACAAATTTGCACCACTTTTGACAAAGAACGGATCTCTTATAGGCAGAAAAACTAACCCTATTCAAGTACAACTCACTCTCATATCTCAAACTCTTGGTTGGCCTAAATTTAATTTTTATTTCTACAACAATACCATCGCAATTATGTCCTTTAATAGGCCACGAACTAATGGTCTATGGCCGCATAATAAAGGAATGCAGGAGTTTATTTGGTTTGGATATGAGTTGGTGATAAATCCTATTTTGGCCAACATCACGTGGCTATTAGCAGGAATAGGTGTTAAGTCGTTAGTAAGTTGGAAACATGTGGATACATCTTTGACCAGTCTAGAGTCCCGAACGAAACGATACACAGAGGTTAGCACATGTCAAGCCGATGCCAGGACCAGTTCCTACTCAAATTCCGTAGTATAAAAATTTCAATAAACGCAAGCCTACCCTAAGATGGCCTGACACTGAGGAACGAGCAACCCGAGCTAGCGATTCAGTGTATTCTATTGCAGTGTTTGTGTTTGTGAATATTTATGAATTTCGATATCAGTTAGAGACACAATTGGGCCCAACTACCAAAACTGGATAATTAGTTTGGTAAAGCAAACTAAGTTACGAGCCAGTTTGGTGCCATAGTTACCACTGCAGAGGTATTCGTCTGCTAATCCTTTGTGCTCTAGACTTGATGTCGTTTTCTGCTGAGACCCACCCAGTCGTCTAACGGATATTGCGGATATAAAACTTGAAACCTAGAGGGTATTATGACGATAACGCCGTGGAAGGAATTATAGGATCACATCGAGTTTGCCGTTGATCTGTTCGATTCATTTCTTCGTGCGTATTACGCTTCCAACTAAAATAAGCTGTGTTTTTTTGGGAACTACGGGAGGCGGGAAAAATATGGCTTCAAAACGCAGCCATATGAATAATCTAAAATTGTGTTGGCATTAATATCAGATAGTGGATAATATATTATTATGCAGGAGGACAAACCGAACAATTCCTCAAGCCGATGAGGAATTCACAGAGATGGTAATTTCTTCTAATAGATTTTTTAACTGGAAGGTATCTCAAGAGGATTTCACGCCATAGAACAAGGCAGACGCCTTACGACGTACTATTATACCAACTGCATGTATTTCTCATTCAGTTTTCTTGAATCTTACAAGGTTACAAGTTAAAGTTACTATTCACTAGTTGAATACAGTGTTACTTGCTAATTTGGTAAGCCAACGTACACGTGCTGTTGCGTTGTACAAGATAACATCTTAACCGCCTCGGTACCCGTATTAATCGAACTTAATATGCAGACAGCATTTCACTCTGAAGAACTAACTAACTAGAAGTTTTTATTTGGGCAATTTTCAGGATTCGGGTGTAGCATGATATGGCACTTTGGTGCCGGACACAGCCACGAAGGGCTCAGCTGACATTAGCAAGCGTTTCTATTGGTGGAAGAAGATCCACTTATTTGACAATGGTCATGAATCATTTATACTAGCTAGTAGTAGTATAGCTTGCAAATTTTGCCTTCATCAATTTAACTATAGAATAGATAAATGATACTTACTTGGTTGAACCGCGTAGATTATACGAGAATAGCATTAGACCGTTTTTACTAACGCATAGCGATGACATTAGTAACGATAACAGAAATAATATGAGCTTGTTTGTAATGACTTACATCTGGGCGCAGCCATTGAATAATAGGCAACCGATGCGGGGGTCGTAACTTACTTAGTTAATGCCGTATTAGATAATCCTGAGCGAACCCCCCAAAATGACGTGAGTGTAAACTCTGCTTAATAGATACAGCCAAGATTTAATCTTCTCTCTTTTATAGGCCGAAGAAAAATCGGTTAACTCCTTACATATTCAACAATGGTTCAAAAACAAAACTGATAATGTCGTTACAAACGTTTGCACGATTTTTCCGCCCATACCTTAATCTGTAACTAATAACTGCCACTTTCTGTTTTCCTTGCACCCTGCTCTGTGACCCGTAGATAGCCTATTACTTATATCCGTCTTCACCTGTCAACTTATTTAAATCCGCTAGATATGGATGCAGTGCTGCGACTTTTTTTGGAGCACAAGTCGCTTACTGAAAATGGCTCTCTGGAAATCTATCTGCTGCCATCATTACGAAGTCAGACGAAGTAGTCGCCAAGCCGTCAATAGATTGCTGTAGGCAAGAACAGGTCACTTATAGGTGTATTTTCATCACTGGCGTTTTATGCTCTTTCATAATGAAGAACGATACTGATTCTAACTTATCTGTCTCCATCATTTTATACAGATTTCCACTATTCGCACAGCGACAGTTGGCGATCCTATCAACGACGGCAACAGGGGCCGACTCAGACATCAACGTCGACGTCTATAATAGAAGACAAACAGTAAGAAATTGCAAGGTCGACAAAGCAGCTTTGACAATATACGCCAAAACAGCCAAGGACCAAGTCTAGATCCAGCGGGCTGCTGAAAAACTAACGGCTGGGCGGTTCGTTAGCAAATCTTTCAATAGCTCGAACATTTGATGGCAATGTTTATTAAAGGTGGATCAGGATTCGGAGGTGTCACAAGTAAGAGGATTGCAGTGACTAGTCATCCCAAACAGTTCTAAACTACCGGTCGATTTTTTGCGGAACAAACAAAAGGATCGACCTTCATGTCGGACTTCAGCTCCACGGTAACTGCTTGCCGCATGACGTACATTTTGAGACGCCTTGTGCGCACAGCGTGGCGCGAATGGTTGTATTAGCCAGCGCGGTAAAAGTACGCTTACTGAGCCCGATTCCACTAGCGGTCGTAGAGTCTTCATAGAGCTAAGGCCTTTTCGTTCCAATGTAAAACGCTTCTAACGGCAAATGTGTTTGCAATTGTAGAAGATATATGTACCGTATACTTGTATATAGATGAGTTTGCCGATGCCGTCGAAGCAAGTAAAGACAAATAGAAAATACTTATTTGATGCGAAGCAGCTACTTCAATAGGCGTTTCTATTTGCCCCAAATGAGGTGGCAATGGGATAACTGATTGACCTACTGGTTACTGCTTGTTGCTTAACACCTCCTGTACACGCTGCTATGGCTTTGTTTAAACTTTTGCGCTGATGAAGTGCTATTAGACGTTTTTAGGCGCTTGTATCGAATATAGTACAGGAACGTGCACAGACACAGAATGATAAAAGCGGATTTATTAAGACCTTAGAAATGTTCATTTATCGTGGTGTTAATATATGGGACAGCGGGTTGTTTGCGATTCCGAAGCTGGAACTGTCGCTATTTGGTAAGACGGCCAGCGAAATGCACGAAAGACAATTTGATCGATTTGTACGTCGTTGATATTACCGACAAGGACGGTTGCTAGATAGAAGATAGTGTTTTCTAGTAACTTCAGAGTAGTTCTTTGACAGGATAGATTAAAGGGCTTCAATTGATAAGTAATTTTTGTTTCTGTGAAGTGTATGTAGAGGTCTAGCGTAATTCGGTCCTTATTTCTCTGAAGTATCCTAGAATCGAATCAATTTCTAGCTGCCAGTCATATCTAATGTTACTATTATTATGTTAACATCAGTCAGCGATTACATTTTCCTTTAAATCGTAAAAAACCTTGGGGAAAATAGTGTTACTTGCAAAAGTAGTATGATCAGTAAAATATAAACCACAAAAATTCTCCTACAAACTTGAACTCGACTTATCTGTCCTATAAACTTTGTCCATTCATAAGTTGACCAGCTCAATTACACTAACTTAGACCCAGTAACTAAACAATAAATATCATTATGTTGTATTCTTCTGCCATCGATTCGGCAGCCATACCAACGAAACTTAACAAACCATTACAAATCAGAAACAATAAGCGATGGCAAAAATTATCTTTGCCATTTTTATCCCTGCTCGACCTATCTGCTAAAGTAAGTTTCGAATAACCAGATACCGCAGGATTTGAAATCGTACTTTGCCTGCTTTTCTCTAATTCGAAAATTTCTCAGCTTTTCTAGATTATACATTTGATTTCAAGTCTCACTGCAGATTTGATATCTAAAATTTGTAGTAGCTTAGCTAAAATAATTGCCAACACACGTTTTGGCTCATAGGCATGTTGTTATAGAATTACTACAGAAAAATAGTCGGATTTTAGCGGATCTAGCTACGGATCAATGGCCAAGGACAAACGTTTGGCGACACCGCCCCTAAGCACGTACCTGTAAATATAAACGATGATAAATGTAGCGAAGTTCCTTGTTGTTGTAACAGTACTAATGTAAGCAGAAATTACTGTTTTACAAACACACGCTTTTATATATTAGTTAAGAAATATAACCACAATGTTGAAATCGTCGCTAAGCCTAACAAGCTTGAGGAACGGGCCAGGTTAATAGGTCACTCGTAGGACATTGTAATAGCACAGTGATAGCTTAATAGGTCACGTATTTGTCTGCTTCTTTTAGGGACACGTTGTGGTCTAGGTTAGAGGTCTATGGTATTGGCGGTGAAAAGTAGCGAATATTGCAATACAGACATCTGTCCTCAAGAACCGGGAGCCAGCCGTCTGTCTCATGGAGCGCCTACAAAAACTACAAACATAGAGTTTATTGATCAAACGACCGTTCTGCTTAATTTTCGCCTTGAAGTGAAAACTCTATTGATATATGCTTGTGATGTATTAAAGCTCTGGTCACAAAATAGTTGACTATCTTGAGCCTGCAAGGTGTGGGCTTGATGGGCAGCTGATGTTCAGTAATTTCATCGAATGCGGTGATCTGCGAAATAATTGATTTGCGGTTTGATATTGAAACTATATTTGAACTAAAATAGTATAATGTAAAGTAATAATATACCTGTTGCCATTGTCAAGCATTGACGCAAAGGGCTTGTCGCCTTCAGTATAAGACGAATTGGGTCGCCGTGGCGTATATCCGTAATTAGGTGGTAATGACACGTTTTCGAAAATAGATATGTCTCTTGTACTATTCATTGCTTTTTCACCGCTAAACCGTTCATACTTGTTCTCGGTATACTACCTCACACGACCAAGCGCTTAACGGAAACCTTCCCTAGTATTGTCGTTTGCTCAGTATAAAGATTAACGTCAGTCAAAATGATCTTTCAATAGGAAAGTCAATAGGAAATCTTTATGCCTGGTTCTTTTTTACTTACTTTTTAGTACCTGACGAAGACTTTGAAATTTGTTTGTTGGAAAGATGTACGTTCAAGATGTACTAAAACCTTTTCGGACCCCTATAAGTGATCACAAGCTCCAACAAGTATCTTTCTTAGTCCGAGTTTTGTTCGAAGCCAGCATCCGGCTTATTGCCAATTGCAAAATAATACATCCTAATTGGGAAAATTATTTCTTACAAACAATTGCCAATCTTCGACGCGTCATGGGGAGGTGAATTGTATTGGTAGAACGGTAGCCTGTTGAACCTGTTGGGGTGCAGGAAGGAGGTCCGAGTTCGTATTCTGTCGTAGGCACACTTTACCTTCTGATCAGGGCAAGTCGTCTGAAGGGACACCCGATGACGGTACCGAAACAATCAAATTCGAAGCACTATCGCAACAAGATAGTTCAGTATCAATCAGGCATAATCATCGTTAGCGAAGAAAAGTGAAAGGTCTGACTGGTTTGACATCTCAAGCCAGGTGGCAAGGTTTAAGCACTAATCACTGCAGGCCGGTGGTGTAAATGTTAAACGTGACTTGTTTTGCCCACGTGAGGTGTCGTTGTTGATGTCATTTTGCGCGCACTATTCAAAATTCAACGGGTCGAAACGTTCGCAGGACCGTTGCTCAGAAGGAGGTAAGCGAGAGAAGCGCTGTCGTAGAAGTGATCATCCTATATTTTGATTTTCAACATATCATAACCAATACCAAAAATTCATCCACGCTACAACTGCTTGAAAAACCTGGAGGCAATGGTCACAAGCAATGGGCGCAAAGCAAGCAATTGTAATTATTATTTAAAAAGCACCATTTATTGATGGCTGGTCACAGTTTCACTTTGAAGAGTTCCCTTGTTGTTTTCGATGCTTCTGACTGTTCATGCTGACGATCCTGTCGGTTTTATATTCGCTGCTTTGTTTCCCCTTTATTAGAGCTTAACTAAAGTAAATCGTCTAGTTCTCGATAAAGTTTGCCCTTTCCATAGTGCGCCACGCATAAAACCACACAGTGGCGCCCATCGAAGTCGACGTCCCTTGCGTGAAGCGGACGTCCTGGCCGAATTACTCCTCCCATCGCAATGACATCATGGCTACCGTAACGGTCTGTTAAGTCGCAGCGTGACTGTCTGCACCGAACATCCTAACGAATCTATATGCCGATGCGTCAACGTTCCGTTCTAACGTTTGTTGAGAATACACGAAGCACGCATGGCCTGCAGAAATTGTGTTAAGTTAGTTTTTCTTCTTAAGACGATTTTTAGGCCGCACAGAGCCGGATTGGTAGCGCGGGATGAACGGCCGCCGAGGACAATAAACAGTGGTTTTTTTTACTATGGAACACTTTGACGTCGCAACTGTTGTGTTTGTTATTGGAAATATAGTGTAAACACTCAAATTAAACTTGCCTTACTTAAGCTAATGACAAATGTCCGTAATCTGTCACGTCGTTACTGGACAAACCATAGTGATCGTGTTATGCAGGCTTTTCCAACCAATTTTGTTTCCAATTTGGTTTTTTCAACGTTGAAACATCTCGTGGTTTTCCAATGAGCCGAGCGAAAAAAAAACATTCGAAGCAAAATTTGAAGGATTAATGGACGAGGATTGCCGACACGACTTCTTTAATGTTGTATAATGGATTTCTTAATGGGCAGGATCCAAAAAAAAATGTTGTTCTCCTCGAGTCAAATTGTACCTCAAATTAATCTCAAAAATCATCTATGATGAAGCTCTTTGTCTTCACGTGTTTCAATGGTGTTCATGTAGAGAAGGGACCGAGTGTGGGGTACCTGGAATCGTATGCTGGACAGATACCTGACATCAAAGTGAGAACGGCTTAGATAATACTTTGATGCTACATAATTAACTGATTGATTGACAATTATGTAGCAACTAATTATAAAATATGACTGATATAGATCAATGTACTGTATCGATTAAAAAAAAAACCGTATATTATCTGTTATTGTTGATACCGTAAACTTAGTTCCTTCTACACTGGAAAGCCATTTACCACCGGTTCAGATGTAATATTCGTTTGCGCGGATCATGTCTCACAGTTTTTTTGTTCAAAAAGCTAGCTTTTCTTCTAATAATTACACCATATAAAACGATAATAACAAATATCAAGTAACATGTTTCAAGCATATATGGCTCATTAAAGAGGATCGAAGTTAAAATTTTTAAGATTACTGACTCTCCGCAAAAAAAAAACGCTATTTTCCATAGATTTGCCTAAGAATACATTATTTATGTATTGTATGTATAATTTAGTGATTTTTCCTAGAATGTTTCCTATGACCATCGTTCATAGATTAGTAAAAATTTATCTAGTTATTTAGTGTTTTTAGTCCACTGTAGTCACGCTGCTGATAAGTGCAGTATTCATAATTTGCTTTTTTTGAGTTCTGGTAAAAGGCTGCGTCTTTAGAAAATATCGAGAAAATCTGTTGCCCTCAAGCAGAATAGACGTAAGTTAGCCTTCAAGCGAACACAGTCTACCCGCTGTTCAGTATCGCACAGCGCAACTGTTTACCTGAAACATACTGAGATAAACTCGTTATCCAGGCGTGAAGCGTCAATATTTTATGATGGATATTGATGCCCATGAATCAGCGACCCATAAACCGTTCTCTCTGTGCCTCGACAACAAAAAGTCCAAGCAACATGATACGTTCAAGTAGACTAAAGAAAATGGCTTTCCAACCTGATAGTTTAGACGTTGAAATTAGGTCTTATATCAGCAAAAATTTAATATGGAGTTTTCGAGAAGATTTCAGTGACGCTGTTCGGTGTAATTAAGTTAGTGAAGCACAAGTGACAACGTTTTCTGACTTGGTTTATATTTATTTTTTACGACTTCACTGCCTTTTGTTATCGATCATTCTTGAATAATAACCAGGTCTCAGACCAACAAAATGTCCTTTTGTATTGTTGAGTCCCTGGTCCGTATCTAAGACTTTAGACATTTTGTTCTTTTAGCCCATTTTCACCAGAGTTCTGCGGATCTAATTACGTATGGGTTTAACTGCCCCGTCATACAAAAACATCATATATCATTAGTTATTTGGGGTTTTTTAGCTTTATAATTTTTAGAACACTTTTCCGAACAATATTTTTACTGTTCTTCATGTATACCATATATGCTTGCCTGCCTTGCAATGTGGTGACGTGTGTCACTGTTTTCTTCGGTACAAATATAAGTGCACATACATATATATATATATATATAGTTGTCGCTGTTATTGAATAAACGGAAAATGAAATCTATGGCATATTTACATGTATGATACGGATAGCAATAATGACTCAATCAGCTCTTCTGTAGAATGTGCAGAATTTATGCGAAAATAGTCCATAGAAGCCAACAGAAATTATGTGAATACCGTCATTAATATACGTGCGTATAGGAAGATATGAGGCTGAAGAATAAATGAAAGTGCTCTAGGCGACAGACTGTTGAAGAACCAGGCTGTTGTATGTATGTGTGATAAACGGATCGATCGTGGCTTGATGAATTTTGGCGACATGTTCGTGTAAATGTCATTATAGCTTTAACGCACCGTTAATCTACAAAGCTGGATGATTTACTATCAAGTTATTGTATTAGGATAGAGGGCTTAAAATTGTGCTGTTAGTCCGGTGTTATCAGATTTGCGATCAGTTTGGGTGCTTAATGGCCCAGCGATGTACTTAGTTGGTAGAATAGAATCTGTCGATCGAAACGATAAATAGCCAAGTGGTGCATGACAATTTGTGCGTACATCTTCATTTCAATAGATTTTTGGACCGTATTCTTCCTGGAGGTTGACAAGAAGCAGGAAGTTTACGGAGAGCGATATCAGCTGAAATCGAACGAATATACAGTTTAGTGAATTAAAAAACATTTACATTGAACTGCGTATTTGCTCGTTCATTGTTTGTACATATCCAGAAAGTATACTGATTACGAAACATCTTACTTAAAGTAATAAGTCATATACTTTTATTTAGTGGTTTACAACACAAAGTACGACCTGTCGGCTATGACGATTATAAAGCCGACTTTTATAGAAGGTCATAGTAAGTTTATAAAACTAGTAAATCTATACTTTGGATTAAAAATTACCATTAAAGGGAGTCAATTATTGGTATTCTATGCGTGCCCGGTAGTACTGTAAGGCCGCTAACCTAAAAAAGTACGACAGCTGTACGACCTACCGAAATGTGCTAAACAGCTTCAGTAGATCCCTAATCACTAAGTACAAATCACAATAAGCATTTCATTCTTACCTGTACAAATACAAGTGCCATTGAAACGCCTCCAAGGGAGGCGCCTGTTCGCTGCAAGGTCACTCGCAGGTTCTCACCACAACCCTGTAGTAAGGAAGAGCCATACGCGGAAAACATAAGTCATTTTCGTATGCGTGTAGAAAATATATTAGTCAATGTTAATCTGTACTGAACATAATTTCCAGTGTTTTTCTAATTGTTTCGTAAAAACAGGGCTATTCACACAGCCTTTCGTACGGCCAAAAGCTCACGTGAAGTTTTTCACTGAGCCATGCACAATTAATCGAGACTATAACTTGCAGGCTTTACGTCATTATCCACTATGCAGACTGGGCCTTACTAATAGAATATCCGTTTGATGCTGTAGGGTCCTCGCCCATTAAGCCCACTTTGCACTCGGTATTCTTGAGCTTGGCTTAAGATCGATTCTAATAATACTTCTTTCGATTCTTCCGATTCGTAAATCTTCTAAACAGCAAAATGTTAGCACGACTTATGATGGGCGAGGGTGTCAAGCCCGAAGCTCGAATGGATCACCCGCCCGCATAATTAATACTTAATTTATGAATCGAACTAACTAGTAACGGCGTAAAAACTTTTATCATTTTGCCATAGCTATTTCAAGTAAGTTGACAGAATATGTTTCGAGTTGTGACGAGGCGTTACATACGTAAATGTGGACGTTGTTAGTTCGATAGTTCGAACACGACTGCGGAATCGTAAGCGAATTGTCTGTATAGTCATTCTTCGATACGGCGCCGCAACACTCCACCTGAAATGTCAAGACACCAATAACGCCGTAAACCGATGAAGGAAGTCGTACAGGGACGGAAAATCATTATACGCTATCTAATTTAAGCATTTTCTTATGTTTTAGTGGAAGCTATGCTACGAACCCTTCTCGATAGAATATTACAAACCGAAATTACGTTAGTATGTATTGTCTTACTTAGTAGAAAAGCTTACTTGTTTAATTCATTAGATAAGAAATTAACAATATACACACACACACACACTCATACATATATATATGTTAGTTAGTTTCATAAATTTTATTAGTATTTGATAATATCTTTATTAATTAATGAAAATTCAGGACGTGGATTACGTGGATCTGTAGAAGGTCCATGAAACGACGAGCATCCGGGTTCTCATGTATGCTCAAAAGTCGCTTTTTAATTTCTTGCTCCATGTCGTCTCGAATCTAAAAACAATAATAGTAATCAGTAGCTTAAAATCAAGCACGTCAACCCGATTTTATATTACGAGAATGCAAGATAAATGAATGATAATTACTATTAATTGTGAATGAAAATTAGGCAGGTTCGTGGGTTCACCGATAACTTCCAAATCGTAAGCGAAAAAAGAAGGCGACCAATGTGTCGATAGAGTTCCTCAAAACCTCTTGAAATATTAGCCATTGTGTCGGGTGCATTTAAATCGTCGAGAGAGATTTTTGTAATTGCAAAGCTGAAAGTTAATTTTTCCGGGTGTAACGTTTTTTATGTAATTTCAATGTAATCTTATGTAATCACGCTTGGCTTGATGGGAAATATGACCACATATGTCATAAGGTTTTCGAGGTCTTTCAGCATGAAGATACATCCAGTAAAGGGAAAATATTTTTAAATGACTGACATACATATTGAACGATTTGAATCAACCAAAACTCGTAGCTATACTAAAAAATGAATAGCTCTAAATGCCAACGTATTGGAATCTTCCAGAAATAGAAAGAACGTTATTATTTTTTTTGGCCAGGTAGCTCGTGCAAGCTGGGGCCGCGACGCACCAATTGTAACATTATTATTTCGTTTAGTTAACAGATTGGAATTAGACAGCCGCGGCAGGCATATAAACATTTGTCACTTGACTTTTTCATCCCAGTTGACTGTGCGCCCAACTATAATGATGTCGACCTGAGGGGATGCATTTGGGAAAATGAAGTACTACCAGGGATACGCTTTCCGCTACAATAGTCTTGACTGCATGCACGGATAACACATGGCAGGCAATAACTGTATAAAATAAAAAAACACATGGTTTTATTCTTTTTTTCTACGACGAGCCGCAGACTATGATGAATAAGAACGTTATATGAGCCGGTTATTGGCACTTAAACCCGCTTAAAAAGCATGTGTTAATTTCCCCATTTTTATGTTGGGTATGTCCTGATAGGTAGGTATCGGGGTGCATCGGGAACAATTCCATGCCACTTCGGTTGTTTAGTTCGTTTTCAACACCTCAAACTTTTCCTAAGTTTATTCGCGTAGCACATGGCCGCTTTGCAAGTTAGAAAGCGACTATGAAAACCTGTCAAATCGTTTCAACATAATCCTGCTTCAAGGAAAAAACTTGTTTTAATCGCTTCATATCCTTCACACACTCAAACAATTTATTGGCCGGTTCATGTCTTCTTCAGGCGCTCATTTACGTTTTGCCTAGATAATTTCTGTAAGATTTAATTATGGTGCCTCTCTTTGCTATAAATAAATTCAAATTTATACTCAAAACACTAATTTTATTTAATTGAAAAATTGGACTGATCGAACAGTTGCAACCAAAGGAAAACAGGCAAAGACTTTTAGAAAAAACTTTGTATACAGAGTGAGGGAAAAGTAAACTTAGAATGGTATATGTTTAGGTAAACGTAATATGAAAAATGTTAAATTTAGAATCGTAATGAAAAGTAGAATTCACATCAACTGGAAACCAATTTTCTTTCTAGATTTACATAGTTACCTCTTGTCTCACATATATATATATATATATATATATATATATATATATATATATGTATATATATCAAATGTATTAAACACTAAGCGACAAGTTGTAGCAAGATATGCTTTACAATATAACCCTTCTCATAATCTGCTACGTTACATAGCTGATGATTGCATGTTTATACAGATTTCCAATACGGCACCGTTCGAGAATCATGAGAGAATCGGAAATCCGTTTCCTGCTCGAAGGGTCCAGATGGTCTGGCAGTTCTATGCTGCATGTCATGGTATATCAACTAATTAGTCCGAAATTAATTTCGTCAAGTTAAAGTCAAGCTTCGTTTCTGCCAGATTGTTTCTGCGGCTTTTTTTTTTTTTTTTTCGTATTTTCGTGTTTGCTTCACCAGCGTTACCGCGCAGCTCGGGACGCAATGATGATTTTCGTAGTGGGCTTGATCTGGTAATATGCTGACGTTCCGGTTAGGAGCTGGAGGAGCTCCCAAGTTTGACTAAAGGTCAGATAAGTCAGACCGGACTGCAGCAACAGACAGGCGTGAAGCGACTTTCGGAAACCCGTTTCGCAAACAACCCCATCTGCACGACAATGGGGTTACAGTATTTAAATCAGCGTCGCACGCTTTGGTCAGTTTACATTATCCCTCAATGGATGGAATCACCTATTCTGTGTGTGTTTCTGCTTTCGGTTGTGTTTATTCATTGGATATGAACGCCAGGAAGGAAACTTCGGTTAAAGTATCTGTAACTGCACAAGCGTAAGAAAATAACAAACACTCGCAATCTGAACGAATAGTACGTTTTTATATTTATGTGAGCGCACGTTTACATGGTTGAAGTTTTATGTCAGATACCATTTTTTCGTGTTATTTTCGTGTTATTTTCATTACGGTGTCTGGCTAATAAGAAAGACACCCAAAATATCAAATACAAAATTTTGACGGGGTAACAAAGACATATTCAAACACCCCGTGTTAAAAGCGACTTCATCGATGATTTTGTTAATGTTATTCATCTAAGAATTTCCTTGTATATTTTATTATATTTCTTATGAAAGTACGAAACCGCAACGCCCCTGTCTATTTCACCACATATGCTACGTATCGCCTTCGTAAATACGGTGCTATTAATACATATATATATATATATATATATATATCCAAGGGGCTTCTCCATCCAGACCTCATTTATTCAGCAGCGACATGAACTAATATGATCGAACCCCATGAGTAAAACAAAGGGCCGTTCGAAAGGACGCAAGCAATCCACTTAGCAATGGACATAAAGCGTTTGTCCATGACCGTCTCTCTTGGTCACTCGCCTTTGACACGGGTTGCACTCCCCTTGCCTAGTTAAGTAGTTACGACGCGTTTCTCTACCAGTCGACAATTTCGGGGTTATATGTTAGGTCATTCATACAGATACGCGTCCATGCAATCGCACTGACGTGCTTGCCGGCACCTACCAGCCTTTCGTTACCTCGTCATCCGTGCAAAATCCTAAGGATGTGGTTGAGCCAACTTATGAATCGTTTGCCAGGGTGTTTACTGCACCGCTTATGTCGGACGCGTCGATTAATGACGATTTCGTTATCCACAAAAATACGAAAAACTGCCCGACAGAACGGAAATAAAATCGCTGCCTGAGGCAACAATTTTAGTGGCATACATTATTGACAACAAAAAGTGTGGGGCGTACGTTGGCAAAAGAAAGCAGTGATGTCGCTTATTAATTTGCCTCGAAGGGCTTCCGAATCAATGGATTAAAGAGCTAGAAATAAGGCGTATTTGCAAAAGTTTTGACTCGTATACTTGCTATTGTCTCAGTTAAGCATTGTTTTAGGCAGTTAGGTCTCTTCAATACGAAAGCAATTACGTCTGTACCCGTTTCGAGCAGGGGCCTCTGGGTTCACGAGGCGAGCAATCAGCATGGCCTGTTGTTGTCTAACGCTAACGTAAATGAAAATACTCTTACTGATATGCAACATGTGTGATTGTGTGTATTGAAAGTCACCCTAACACATACAAGAGAAGCTTGAACATAGAAATAGACCACGGCGATACTATCGGCATGGGTTTAACTCTTGAATTTCGACCGCAGTAGAGGAAGACGTGTACATAGAAATCCTTGATCGTTTCTAACAAATCGTTATGATTCATTTCATCGTATTGGAAAACTTTCCGAGACAGGATAGTACAGGAATCTACAATGAGCAAACACATGCCTTTCGAATTATCGATAACTACTAAAAAAAAAAAAATAGAAAAGAAAATCGGGTTATTTTTTTCATTAACTGTATGTATACTTTTATGAGCTATCTTCCAAAAATTATAACAAAACTGAGGTTCGCCGTTACTGAGCTAATATACAAACCTTCGTTACTACAGCTTCACCATTGCTGACAATCATTGACAAGCAAAATTGCCATAAAAGCTCGACAACGATCGATATTATAGACCCGTCTAGTTCGTACATAAATTGGTTAAATAAGATGAATTATTGAATAGTAATTCGACGATAAGAATAATAGTTGAATTCTACTCTAGTCCTATGAACGAAATGCATGCACCGGTCCGCCTAGACAGGGCAACCCTTCACGGTGTCCTGTACATGCGATGTGATATATGCTCACTCAGATGCAGTGGCACGTATTTCAACTGGGCATGACCCTGAGCATGTAAAATGTCGCCAGCGCGTAATTATGTTAGCTGTTACTAAGTGAAAGGTCATCATGTGTGATTGTTGCTACAGTGGTAGCTTTGAAGTAATGGACACTCTAGAACATTGGGCTAGTCAGTGAGCTATTGGACGCAATGGCGACATAACGTTAACAATAGTGGCTACGACAATTGCGCCAAGTCCTCCATTGATCCGTTGTTATAGCCGCATATAATTGCTAATTGCTTGAAATTCGAATTCATGTTAGCGAAACAAGAAAAAAGCGAATGATTTGGCCTGTAGATACGATACTTGAATGTCTAAACAAACGTTTAATGGAATAAGCGGCTAGTTTTAATGTGGAGCAGCTGTAAGCCTGCCTTTCTAGAGGGGTAGGGATCCGACAGTACTTTGCTAGAAGAAAAAAAAGACACAAATGTATTACGTATTTTCTGGTCATGTTATACTAAAATCAATAAGCTGAACAATGCTGACCGCTCGAAAAGGACGAGCGGCGTCCATTGCTTTCTACTGATTTTTTTCATAAATGCATCAAAGTTCAGTATTCTCGAATGGGGACGTAGCTGACCTTCGAAATTGTTTAATAATTACTATAAGCACGATTCGAAATAGTAACCTGTTAATTACATTCCCAGCTATTTTATTAGCCCAGGTCAACTATTTGTTAACTAATAAAAGCGTTCGTTCATCCCAATTAGTCATTTCTTTCGCAACAACAGAACATTTCAGGCATTATATATATATATATATATATACGCAAAATGTAATTTTATCAGATTAATTTATTCAGCTGTTGCGGGCTTGCATACATTTTGGTATTTCTTACTCACCGCTTCCCCGCTGGGTATCTGCCAGACGAGTCCGGCTATAATGCATTCAATTACAATAAACCAGCCACTGAAGCCCATATACTGAAATACGCATTGAACAATGAAAAAGTTAGTTAGAAACTAGATCGTGTCGCCTAAACAGAATATTTCATTAACTTGTTTGTAATCGCCAAGTTACGCCAATTGGCATAGCGATAAATTGTTTAGCGCGTTCGGTCTAAGGATAGGAGAAGTTCAGGATTCGACACCTGAAAAATCCTTTCAAATTGTTATGAAAATCGTCAAGATAGTGATATAACTTTTGTTGCTTCCTAGTTACATGACAGGTTTCTAGCTAGTACCAAAAATGAAATTTACGACTAGTAAAATATATATATATATAATATCCCACTTCAAGGCCTAACCGAGGTGCGTTTTTCCAGACTTATCTTGGGTTTTCTCCGCACAAAATGGCATGGTAACAATGTGCCATGGTGGTAGCCACAGCAGTGCACTGAAGAAGATGCGTAACCCAGATCATGCGATGTTGACCTTAGAAATTCGGTCCAGAACACAGTCAAACAAAGAGACCTGTCGTGCGCGGCCAAGTCGATACTCTGCCCTTTAATGCTTTTCAGCCAGGGATTTATATACATTCAGTTAATTTGAGTCATCAGTCATTATTTATGAAAGAAAATATAGCATACGATTATATTACGCACGTCGTCCTTGCGTTCCACCCGATTGGTTAATGTAAATGCACACGATTTTGACAAATTTCAGCGATTTTCATACGGGCTGTAGTGACTGATTATGGGAAAGCTCTTCATGTGCTATCGTTTGTGTGTAGAGACAGACAAACAGATTTCCCATAAATCGATTGTAAATCTCTGCTCAACCTGAACAAATACATTTTTTCCTTTTGCATATTCTGATTCACTAATAGAGCTATTACAATTTTTGTTCCTGCGATAATTTAACCATCAGAAGATTGCGACGATGACCATTTCTTACGCTACGTTGGAGTCTGCAAAGATTAAGTTTTTTTTCTTTCAACTTCGCTTCTATATGCAGTGAGTTGCTATTGATAATGCTTTTTACTTAGAGATAATAAATACTTAGATAGGTTGATAACTACGTATGGCTAAAACGTAGGCGTCAAGTCCGTAGGGAAATTATCTTGAGTCAACGTCTGAGACGGCGCGTTCTGTATAGCTTTACAGTACGCAAGAAGATCATCAAGAGCCTTGCAGTCATTTTTATTATTTAAAATCTGCTTTTCCATTTGGTCTGTTCACAAATTTTTTCTTCATTAGCGCTTGAAGCTTACTGACAGGTCATGCACGCAGGGATTTGTAGATAACCTTGGCTATGATTTCCTTTGTTTCATCTATGTATTTTTATTTCTTTGCACTTTTTTTTTTTGCATGATGTCGTATTAGGCCAGAACAGATACGCACCCGAAACGAAAAAGAATGATCCGTCCGATTGCAATTAATGCATTACCAAGAAATGATAGATACACTATCGATAACGAGCTCCGCTCTGTCACGGAAGTAGATTTAAGACGCCATTTTCCTCGCTGATAGCTTTGTCTATCTTTAATGAGATAAATTAGCAACTCCTGTACAAACCTAGAGAAGCATGTGTGTTTTCGTATATACAATAAAGCTATTCAAAAAATCTCTCGGATGAAGCGGATAATTAAGATTTTATATAAATACTGCAGCCTTTCACATGTATTATCTAAGTTTAATTTTTTCCGTATGCGCGGTACTAATCCGTGGGTGAACTTGACCCTGCTAAGTAGTCCTGACGTGGACGGTAGATGGCCGTTCCCGAAGCGTCGCTTTGGGAGATTGAAATAGGGTAGTAATGTTTCTTAAATCCTACATCCTGCTTTTCATACGATACTTTGCAAGAAATTGCTGACACACCCACTGACTCTTTAAAGTTGGGACAAAAACGAGCGTACTATATCAAGTGAGTCGTCTTTACGATGATCACGACCAAGCAGAAATTACACCACGAAGTACACCTTTTGAAGTTAAATTTTCTAAATTGTCATTAGACCTGATTAAGTTTCGAGATTAGAGCCGGCGAAATTTACTTTCGCAACCCTTTCTAAACCACCCCTAAAGACCCGTAAAATTCTGGATAATCTCAATCAGATATGTCAGTTTCCCTGTCAAACTCCGCAAACGAACTGAGTTGAAAAAGAAAATCTCAAATAAAAGAGTCCAACTATTATCTTCGGCATCTAGTGCGCTTCTGAACGCCAAAAAGACGCTTTGAAAATGTTCCAATTATGTACATGCGGTATTAGATCCGTGCATCAGTCAGATCGAAACGCCATCAAATGTACTAGCTTTTCGTATATGCTTACGTGCACAGAACACACGTACTACTGGGATCCGCAAAAGCGTCATGTCACCACGGCACCGGAACGACACGAATTTTTACTGACTGTACAGCTTCCGGCAACAATACATTGCAACATTGACAAACATGTTAAAACGTAAGTGAAAGGCTCCTTACTAGTGCTTTCAAACAGAATCGCTTTAACTATTTTCAAGATGCTGTCATCTTTTAACGAACGCAAATGCCATCGAGAACGACACGACCAAGCCAACTGTTAGAACTTCTCTTGTGAAATCAAAGTTGATTCTGTAACGGTTCATTACGTCTGAGTCGATGATCGTTTCGTCGCCAACATAGGTCTCAACGCATTGTTATCACACATAGGGATGTTTGTCTGCAGCAGCCAGCTCATTGATCCGATTTCCCCATTGGCAAACGGAAGCTATCAATAAAAACGTAAGACCAGTTAATGATGACAAGCGCATCAAGACAAGACGACTTCGCACAATTACTTCTCACAATACTTCCTGTTAAAATAGGATTGATGCATTAGTAATACGATGTACAGTAACTTACAATGAACGTTGCCAATATGAATTGCGCCTCTCAGCAGCATATAAAGTTCAAGAAAATGTTTTTTACCGCTAACAAAGCGCGATTATTATTATTATTATACACATGAAACGTTAACAGACGGCTCCCGTAGCTTGATGGATGCTGCTTAAGCGTGCTATATGTCGTCCAGAAGTGTCCGGCTGATCTATAAGGGCACAGCTGACTACAGAGGCTTATGCTGAGTAAACAGTTGAAAATATAGTAGTCTTTGTCCGCTGGCTGCTGGGCTCCTGCACGCTAAAAAGGAAAGGATGGCGGATTAACGAATTCCATTTGCATTAGCCCTTAACGTAATATAGTGTGTACATCCATTCGCTTTTGATTCTGGGCCTTCTACGCAAATTGTCCATTACAGATTATTGCCGGAGTAGAAATCGAGACAAGGAGGAAGCTCGAGCCTACGACTCACCACCTATTCTAAGATATAGCAGGGTCCGATGTTGTTGAAACAAAAGTGCGCGATAAAAAGAACGTCACCGAGGAAGCCGGCTGTTAGGGGCAGTTTCTGGACGAGAACGAAAACGAAACGCGCAAACTTTTTTCGTCATATGCTAAGATAGGTGGCTACAGGGAAAAAAGTTGATACGATAAACCAGGAGGACTTCGTTCGTGGAAGCGGTTTCCCCTTTTCTCTGCCGTCGGTATATTGTGGCTAACATGAATTGCCCATGATTTTGAGGTCACAAGTGGGAAGGATATATTTTTGTTAGCATTAAATATGTATAAAGATTAAAATGCCTCGGAAAACGGCACTATACACCGTGACAAGCTTCTCTTTTAAATCTAGACAATGACTGGATGTAACTATACAAACGACCTTATTCAATCATTTTGTCTGCGGCAAATCTTGCTTATACCGAGAGCAATGCCCTTATGGACTCTTGCGGAAACAGCACAAACCGTAAGCTCTAAGAACACTTACCGATATTCTGTCCAGCACACTTGAAAAGCTGGAGCTTTTTGCCAAACATGCTTCTTACAACTTCTTCGCAAACTATTAAACAGTTCCGATGCAGAATCAGGAACAAGCAGCCATATGATTGACGTTCGTCTGATCAACCGTGATCAGAACCTATACATAGGCGATATACACACATAGACCATGACACGCAAAATCAGCATTGTACCCACTATTGTTGATAACGATAGTACTGTAGAGGTTGTGTATTTTTACAAATCCACACTTGCATCAGTTGTTTCACAGGTTTACTCAGGACAGATAGGACTTGACGGCTAGCATGTTTTCTATATATATATATATATATATATATATATATGTAGAAACGTATATATATATGTATGTAGAAACGTCGTATATATATATGTAGAACGTGCCTGCTGAGAGGGTAAGTTAGAACTCCAGCGAGTCGGAGCTTGGAACAAATCGGTAAGTCGAGAAAGTTTATCTACGAGTCGTAGTAGCGGGAGTGGTTACTTTTACATTCAGGGAGAAAATCGAAAACTCCAACAATCGTTGTTAAATCTAATAGTATAACCGGTTATGCAGAATCCATGTAAGCTTCGTTTAACAGTAACTTTCATCTCTAGCTGCCAATAAGGGCAATCGCCGATTGAACATCACAGCATGTAACCATAAACACCGCAAAGTTGCTATTGTATGCAGGTCAACTCGATGATAAGTTACGAAGTAGCTTAGTTTTCACTGCATGTTTTATAGAAGCCTATAAGTTATTTAACCTGAACAAATAGTAACCTTGAAATATGTATTTGAATAGATAAGAAACTAATCAGCAGCAGTTACTCGTTTCAACTCTAACTAGTATAATTATGCTAAAAGGGAATAATAACCTAGGTTGGCTTGATACCTAATACAGCTGTGGTCCTGGAGAAAGTTCTTTCAGAACAAAGTATACCAAAATCTACAATATTAGCAATAGTTTACAATTTGTACACAGAGTTTCATGCAAACGTTAACAGCGGTGGACAATCACAGTGATCTGATGGCACAAAGGACATGTAGCAAGGCTCAAAAGCAGAACTTAACCTCTGAAGGGCCTTTGATTTAATTTCCGACCTTTCCAATCGATATGCTTTATTCTATTTTTTTCAGAAAACTGGTCTTGAATCGCCCGTATTGCTAACTAAGGTTAGGCCTAAATATACCGAAACGCGCAGTAATGATACAAATAAATCAATAAAAAAAAAAACACTCACGGTCCAAAGAATACAGGGACTATCGATAAACGTTCCAACGCAGCCCATAAAACTGATTACGAGCATCAATGCTCCCGCGTAGATACAGAGGTAGCAAGCAGTGTAGTAGTTTTCCAACGGAAGATTGTTCTGAAATTCCCAAAAATTTGGGTCACTTCGAACCCAGACTCCAACGAAGAGAAGCACGAGACCAAGTAACTGAAACAGATAGAAACGTGATTAGCAGATAGTTGTTTTCAGCTCACGTTCATTCAAGATACATTATAACGTGCAGTTTTTATTCCTTAAAAACCTGCCAAGTTTTCTGTAAGTTACTTTGTCTGTCTTGAATTAAGCCATCCAATTTTCTTCTTTGAAATTAATTTTTTGAGTTTTATGTGCAGTACTGCCGCCAGGCATTCACACGACTAGCTTCCTTCAGCGCAAAAGGAAGTATACCTACGCTCGGTCTCGAACCTGAGACGCTTCACTAATCTATATACTATACATCACAATAGTATACATTCACGTAACCAGAACACTGTTTCGGAGACGTTTGTGACCTGTTGAATTCGAAAATGAATCCTTCTAAAGACAATACCTGCATAGAAAGGAAATAAATTCAAAGCTATACACCAAAACAGACCTATTCTGCATGATAGCAAACTGTAGTCTGCACAACTAACCATAATTAGCAGGTTAAGATGCCTGTTGTTACCAGTGACGAGACAAAGATGGCAACCTCTGTGCGAGAATCAAAACATTTCTTAAATATTCGCCGTTTCGATCGTGAACACCTGGTCTTCATTTAGACAGGCTTAGCTGCCCCCGTTTCGTGATTGCCTTTAGTCTCTGAAGCCGTTCGCATCATAGAAACTTACACCGCGGTCAAGCGATCAACAGATAATTCAGTTAGCAATTATATATTAGCAGATATATGTCTTCACAAACTCTCTTATAATTGGCGTCTCTGTGTGTGTGTGTGTGTGGACTGATGTGACTGACATTTTCAAAATGGTCCCTTTTCAGGTCACACGATCGAAACTCGATCACCCGCATAACGCGTGTTATAGCCTGAAATAAATATATCGTGGCCGTATGTATAATGACAATAATAATGATAATAATAATGATACTGTTAATGGAGGTTAGTTCTCGCGTGTACGCTACAGATATATAGGCAAGCATTATTTCGACTGATTTGAAGTCGATTCTGAAGTTTGTACTTGTGACGTCCGTCCGTGCGTCATCGCCAGGACGATCGCTAAACGAAGTTGGACATCATTCATAATAATAGCAGATGAATCTTCCAGCGAATTGTTTGCAGGGCTTATTATACCGCTTTTCTTTTGTTTTTCCTTAGTTACGCCATTTTTATGCAAATAGTTGTTACTAACTCAAATGTTGAACTAAAAGCCGGATTTAATGGCCTCCATCTGAGCGATGTCCTATGATATTTTTTATGACAGTTGTTCCAATGCCTCTTATGATATTTCAGCAGTTGAAGCTATCGACGGTAGGTCTACACGCATGCGTAGCGGTCAATTTAAAAATGATATGTCCTCAGTTTTTCATTTTTTCCGACGACAGCCTATTTTTGCCACCATTCTCAAGCACTGCACTCATATAACGTACCACTTGTCAACAGTGTACCACAAAAGCCCTTCATAAGTTGCAATTTACCTACTTCTTAGAGCCCGCATGTGATGGCGCTTGTGAAAGGCAAAAATTAGTTTGCCTCACTCATCGACTCGTAAAGAACCTTGACACTTTTCAATATCACTGGTATGAATGCTATCCTTATGCCGTTTATAAGGCCGATGGGCGCTCAATGTGTCAGTATGATCCAATTAACTAGTAATTTTGCGACCTTCTCTGCCGAACCATCCAGCAGCCCCTGCGCCCCCTACGTACTTCATAAATTAACAAGTCGGGTCTTCCATAGAGTTAGGAAGGCTTTAGTCTGAGGTTCCATTCAAGAGAAGGACACCCTCTCCTAACACAAATCACTAGGTAGGAACGCCGTTTTTGTCAACTTGGGAATAAACATACGATAGTAAAAGCGACATTTTCAACTGCTTTCTAATTGCTAGTTTTGGCAGGTTACACAAACGTGGCGGGGGCGTTAAGGTAAATGAGCGATTGATTGCAGTTACCCACTCTATAGCAGACGACGTACAGGTCTTCGATGTAAATAGTGGAGGATGATCGTGATTTATAGTGAAACTTAACGTATTGCAACGAATTGTAGTAACTAGCAATTAAGGTTTTTCTTATCAAAAGAGAGCCTGAGATTAAATGACTGACACTTGTTTCGACAGCTGGTCACTTGTAGCGTAACTTATACAAACAAATGTGTAATATTTTTAGATAAACTTCTGACTGATTTAGATAAACTTGTGAAATGTTTTAAGCCGAGTATCGATTCATGACGATGACCAGTTTGCCAGTGGATAACAATACGTTATAAGATATTGATTGTTTACTATACTTCATGGGTAGTTGACTTCGAAGTAGGATCGAGTGGGGTAGTAGTAGGGTAGGATCGAAGCTGTCTATTAGCAAGCCAGTATTATTAATTTTTTTACTACATTTCAACAGGACATGACAGATAATTTGTAACAATATTATAAGTATGATCTTCTATACTGTTTATTTCTTTGAATATATTTGTTATCTATTAATTATTTTCACAACTTATGCTCATACTGTGAATATGGTACGTGTAGACTGCCTGGCGCCCGTGTCCAAACAAATTCATTCCCTAAGTTTCACTGGGTCATATTAAGATCCCATAGGTTTAAGCAATGGTGATATTAACAGGGGATCACCTTTGGATGACGGTAACAAAAAACGTTTCAGTTATTCTATAAAATATCTGGCAGAAACAGTTGTCCCTTAGCTAAGCCTGATACTATGAAATAAATTGACCAGCCCGTAAACTGTTCAGGAAAGCAGTTAGTGAAAAGTTCAAACTTTTCACTAAGTGCTTTCCTAAACACCTGTAGAGCCAATGGGATGGAGTGGTCGCCCCGGCTAGACGTGCCAAGCAGTACTGATCTGTCTTACTATAGATTTAAATATTACATAATCCCAGCACTTTGAAACAAAGACCCGTTTTCTATCCTTCGAGCTGTTACGGTGTCAGGACGCTGTTTTTGGAAACATATGAAAATAATCACATTTTTTTAGGACTTTCTCGCTCCCTTTCTTACAAAACGAGCAAAGGAAAAGCCAATTATCTACGAAAACGAAATCAAGATGAAAATCA
Source organism: Varroa jacobsoni (assembly GCF_002532875.2). Lineage (NCBI taxonomy): Eukaryota > Metazoa > Arthropoda > Arachnida > Mesostigmata > Varroidae > Varroa > Varroa jacobsoni. The sequence goes on from NW_019214004.1 coordinate 86,320, forward strand.
CATGGCGTTCGATTTTTCCAAATCAAATTATTTAATTATTTTTTTTTTTTTTTATAAAACAGTTAGGAAAGTTGACTATCTTTCTAAACTATGGATAGCTTCTTCGAGCACTATTAAACCTCGCATAATACATATAAATTAATTACCGTCTTCGATGCATTTATTCTCATGCTCCAGCGCCATTTGGAACTTGAGCTTACGTAACAGTATAGTTAGAAAAAGACAGGAAATCATGACGCGGCGCATTGCAGTTGCGAACACTTAATGATTGTCTTAGGTCGGCATTCCAAGATTTGATGGCAAAGTGTGTGGTGATCCGATAAGCCTTCGAACAGAATAGCAAAGGACGACCAGTGTCTCGTGACTCAGCATTAGCTGGTAAAGGGGAGTGATTGACAAATGTATCCTAAAAGGAACAACGCTTGGCGTCTCCGTAACGGCAAGGCAATATCCAAGCGAATCGGCGTTACCAAATTCTTTGTCCACTAGACCTAGTGAATTCTGTTGGGTCAAGAGGCTACGATGAGAATCATATCGAAAGCCTAGTTGAGTTCGGAGCGATGAAGATCTGAGAGGCGAGAAAATGGGGATGGGGCTTTAGCAATGGAAGCACCGTGTACAATATGCTGGCATCATATTTACAGCTCTATTAAAACAACGGAGGACATATGGCGACCGAGAAAAGTGTTGATTCATAATTAAGAAATTATATTTAAGGTTTTTTTTTTATACTTGAGTTAAATTGATATTCTTTCGGTTGATATGAGCTCGGTCAAACTGTGATATAATAATATAATGAGAAATAATCAAATTGTGATTTGCGGAAAATCGTTTATGTACACTTATGGATTAGGTAGCTTTTTTTTTTTTTTTGTTCCTTTGATTCATTCATTCAATAAAGCCACGTTATTATGTACGATTTACATTGATACGGTGAGGCGCGTTTGACAATGGTTGACACTCTACCTGAAACAGTCTCTCTAGAGATTGTTGTTTTCGATCTAAATATTCGCATTCCCTACGCTCAACACATGGAGAAAGAAGTCAAATTCACATTAATTAAGAGCCTTCGTAAAAGCATAGGTGGTCTTTGTGAGAAATAATGATCGATGAACACTTTTGATATTTTACGGCTATGTCTTGTAATCCGGACCTATATCTTTCTCTTTACCGTAAATAAACAACTTGGAAGTTTTTACGGAGCAGTATGTCTACTGCTTTATAGTATCGGTAGCTTTGCCGCTATACCGTTAGATATAGCTGTATGTGGTGTATGGCAACCGGCCATTCGAGTTCAGCTTCCGACTACAATTCAAACTACAAAATCGAACGTCTAGTGAACGATTTTGTCTCTTGAGAAGATTCAATAAAAGCTCTACATCTCAAACAGCCTTAAAATAGACAAACGAAGAATATCAGTGTTTCAAGAGACGGGCCCCCAGCTGCTATTTCTAAGGAATAAACCCATATATGTATATATGATGGTTAACACAGTTGTATAAGAACGTTATACATGTATACACAGATGTATGTATGTATGTATGACATCACGATTTGTCTCTGTTCTTTCAGCGGACTAATTGACAAGAGAAGTTGTCAATATGTTGCGTTCGGGTACAGATGGCCCTATTCTGTTAGACATTATAAAATAGTAGTATGGTTTCTTCACGAGCCACAAAAGAAGGTTGGCTTTTGCTAATACGATTGATGTCGATACCCTCTGCATTTGCCCTATGCTAAACCTAGGGGCGCTTCAGACCGATGGGAGCCAGCTACATGGAGAGATACGACGAAAATAAAAATCGAACAATTTATTTAGGCTATAGTAAGAGGCGTTTCTAGGTAGAGCTTGTAACTTCTATTTGAATTCTAACTTACTTACCGTATTTCATTTGCGAACACAACAACGTTGTGCCTTGGTTTGAGGTTGAACCTTACAGCTCGTTTGCTAATCGAAATTTAAGGTCCATATAATAGTAATCTAGATTTGATTTTTTTAAAGTAAATTTGATCGGTGAGTCTTGATACAGAAACTGAGTAGTAAATCTTTATAATCGTACAACATCTACAGCCGAACCTGCTACACTCTACGATGCCGCAGTGTGGGCGCCAAGTATGGATCATCAATCAAATGGGACCGCAAACGCCATATGGTTTGTTTTGAAAAAACAGACCCCGTTCGGCACTCGCATAAAATAGACAACGAGTTATTCACGAATTGTTCACTCGTTAGCGAATATTTTACTTCCGCTGCATGCTGACGGGTCTCTATTCAACGAGTTGTTTTAGATTAATGATAAAATTTAGATAAAACTAGACATCGGTGTGTATTTGGTAAGTCTTAGCGGTGCCACGAACGAGGAAGAAGGGATTTGGCAATCGCAGAGTTGTTTTACTAAGGCGGAATAGTCAATATGTGACATTTTAGTTATATTTCCAGATATTCAAAACATGCCCATTTGGTAACTAACTTGGCACTGTCTTCGAGCTTTTTGATATAGTTTTTTCATTTGGCAGCCATTCGATATAACTAACTGGACAATTAGCAAGTGGTCCGTTGCGCGTCAGTTGCAGGTACGGCTGATCATAACGACTATTTTTGTTTTATTCTACCCTGGTATATTTATGCCCTGGTACAAATACAGCATATTTGTATAAGTGTCCAGGCGACGAATTCTGTCGGACGCAAAATTCTCACACTTCGTTTAGATCATTTGGCACGCGTACGCTTGCTAGGTTGTGGCAAACACCATGTCCCATGTCAGCCACTAGGTCAACACCCGAAATCGTCGTGGAAGAAGGCTATGCTGTAGTAAACATCATCCAGACCGCGATAGGTTGGAAGATGCGAGACTTGCATATTACTACATTGTAGTTGGCTTGTCTTCACTACGCAAATGAGCAATGCCCAGGTAAGTTAAGCTATTATACTATAGATGCTCTAGATCGTTTTGAGTTTGACAATCAGTACGGAGAACACACTCAGGATTTTATATTGTGACCCTCAACTAGGAGAGCCAAAAGCCCTTAGGTTCTGATTCATAACTGATGGTATCGAATGGCGAAGTTGTCTTCCCTCTATGGCAGTAGCGCTCCACAATATTTCTCATGAGCGAATCGCCATGCTCATTTAAATATCTAGCCGATTTCAAGCGCAACCTTGATAGCGTGACCATAACTTGAATAAGTAGCTACTTACCCAAATAACCAAATTGATCCCGAAAGCCACCATCTTTAGGGCTAAAGTTCCTTTATTCATTGTAACAGCTTTTGTGATATTCCTTTTTCTTCAAAATGTTCGTCTCCCAATTATCGCTCCGCTTGAAAAACGGGACCTTTCAGTAATAAAGTTGCTTCTAGCGCACGATCGTACGATTCCTCTATCACATTTACACTTGCGCCGATTCGATACACACTCAGACACGCGCACCAAGCTAAGCTGAGCTGATCTGATCTGATCTGAACTCTGTCCAAAACGTCGATCAGCTTCCCTCTACATTGAAATACCTCTACGATTCAAGACGTTTAGCCGAGAAGACGCTGTTCCGATAATCTTCAGCCTTCATTCCAGCCAGTTGACGATGCACGGAAATACCGATCAAACACAAGATATCTAATGCGAATATCAATACTAGAATCAGCGTGAGCTGCAATGGCCACGTTCATCGGTGGCCGACAGGGTTGCAAAGCGTCGAGTTTTTTTCCCCGTTTGCGTAGCCGGCGAGTAGCACTGGATGCCGTCCAAGGCGTGGCAGGCTCTCAAAATGGAGGCACGGCGTCCCATAGGGATACGCCCCTTCTGGCGCTTAACAGTTTTAGCGGCTCTACCAGCGACACTCTTACTCAATGCCGCTCAGGTGAGCAGAACGAGCGACTGGTAGAAGAGCCAAACAATCTCGTGCGTTAGGGTGCAAAGTTCATCACGTTCGCGTACCAGTGAACTAGATGTGGCAGGTGAGAAAGTCAAGAGGGTTATTGTTTCCTGAGGGTAGACAATGATTAGTCGACCTGCTCGTTTGCCTGCGGAGCGACGCTTGGCCGCCGTATACGAGACTGCGACTGGTATTGATGCTTCTGCTATGTAAAGGTCTCTGTATCATATAACGTAATTGCGAGACTAGCATAGGAAAAAGGTCTCGGCATCTCGGCCACACAGATCTATGGCTACCTCTTGCCTAACTATGTATTGGTATCTAAGTTGAGCGGTATAACGCTGATGGAACCAAAACAATACCTATGGACATGCTAACCTGTAATACGATGATGAAGTGAGCTAGTTGTATTACGAATGCGGTAAGAACACTGCCGCCTCAGCAACGACTCGTTCGTCGATGACGTTCCGTTGTCTCATGTCGAAGCTGCTATGAAACTTGGGATCACGTCTCACGCCGTTCTCTTCAGAAGAACTGGTTAGGCTATTCAGACGAATTAAAGAAAGCCAATGGCGATAGGTTGCAACGATGATTTTAAAATTACCTAGGAGAAGACGCTCCGCGGGATCTAATCGTGGTAGTCAGCATAACGAAAATTGCCGCATAGACAAGGACAACGAAACGGACGATCGATAGCTATCCATAGTTAAGCGTGGTAGAGATGCGCATCGCCTGGGAGTCAACTTCCTTTCGGAACGAATTCATCAGTGTACAAAGAAAGTTCCTGGCAGAACTCATTATAGTGGACAAGATCCGTGCTGACTAAGTAGGAGGTAAATCGACATGATCGAGTGGACTGTAGGCGGAGGCATGAAGTATAACGGATGACTGAGGCTAGAAGTAGAATTACGTTATTTACGGAACTGTCGTCAATAGCCATTAAGTAGCTTATGTAAACGCAAGCTTACCTGAAAATTGTATTATGTCGCAGCGTTGTACGGAGCAGCGTGTGTTATGTGTTTACTCCTCAACAGTCTGAGTTCGGGAAGTGTATTAGAATCAGTTATGCCAATTGAGCAGGTTGATACAAAGGCAGCATTTGAAGGTTTTTAGTAAGCTATGAAGAAGTTGTTTGCTAGTAATAGCGTTTCAACATGAACGTTAACACGTTTGTTGCCAAGACATTACGTGTGTCTATTCTCGACTCAGGTTGGTTGAAACAAATGGACCTTCAAGCCTTGCCTTTAGGTCTTACCTGATTGACAATGTCAAAATCATCAAATGGATACCGCAGTGATAACGACGCACGAATATGGGAGTTTATAATATGTAATGTATATTAAACACGCCTGAACAAACCAGTCTTCCACTGAAGCAATATAATTTCGCTGGCTTTGGCTAGCTGTCGTCTAAAAGTTGTCACCACACAACCCTCCAAAATCATAACTACCATAAATAAGGCAACTGATAATGTTATCCGTATATGGCACTCTTTAGGTGCAAGGGAAGCAGGCCCGTTTTCCGCTGGCTCTCGCAAAAACACCACTACAATTAATTACTGCTCCGAGCTGATAAATGTAGCGCCCTTCTCCGCACTATGGACCCGATCATATAAACAATCGACCGTATATACTTCCGCCTACTTCAGAAATCTTCGATTTTTTTGGCAAGAAGATGATTTTCGGCAACACAAGTGATCGATTTGCGTTCAACGTAGGCCACACATAAGCGCGCCATCCATCCGTAGCTGAGACTCCGATTGTACTAATAAATGAGAGTGTAACAGTTTTGTCTGAATATTTTCGCACCGTCATTATAACGCCTTGGAATGATCTGAAATCAGAAATGTTTGGACGTTCATATTGCGTTAATCGAGCAGGTCTGTTACAAGGATTCGTCCGTTCCCGTAGCCAACTACTTGTCAAGTAGAAGGTGAAGTGTTTATGCACACATATAAACATAGATATATGTTAAGAAGTTAATTACAGATACCGTGAATCTAATACGCTATCATAAAAATGAGTTGTGTTACCACTGGCAATACCACGAAAGGACATTTTGACCGGCACACGTCAAACGAACCCAGTGTGTTGAGTAAGTTTTTGTATCTTTAATTGCTACGGGTCACTCAGTTGTATTTATTTACCGCAACTTATCGTTACCGATAGTTAAATAAAACCCGTTGTTAGGAAAAAAAAACTAACTTGTTGCCTTAAGTTTTCGTTTAGCAGACTTGGGTCATGGTGAATTTTTGTTTATTAAAACTTCAAGGTTGTTGAAGTACCTAAACCTGAACCATCTAACAACGTAAAACACGTTGGCTCGTTTTGATGTATATCGAACATTGTCGTGAGTCAGGTAAAAAGTTAATCATCAAAATATTCTTTTATCTGAAAGAGAAAAGTGGTAGAAGAGGATAATTAGGATTTCATAACATGGGAGAAAGACCTTACAATAAAGTCCAGACAAAGATTATAGATCATCGATCTAGTTCCGCTTACTTTGAACGACTATCAATAGGTACTGGTAATTTTTACTCGCATATTAAGGTATCATTCATTTGTTGTCGTTGGTGCGATAGGTATAGGTAAAATGCGCGTTTATGATGAATTATCCGTATTTACATGAAATATTCTGGGTCCGTCCCTCGATAACGTTATTCTATAATGATCATCACCAGCAGTGATACGCATTTACGTTACGACTACAAAGATCTAGCTGCCGTCTGCGACAGTATCACTGTGTTAGTGATCAAGAAGATCACACCCCAGCTGAAGTAAATCGGCTTCCTTTGTTAAACACATTAAAAACAATCGATTGTGTGTTAAATTTCGCCCGGCCGCCGCCCATAGAATCGAAATAGTAAATCGTTGTCTTGATCTTTCTATGGCATATTATCCATCCGTTGGAAGCTCTCAAAATTTCCTGTCACCATTACTAGCTCTAGTTAGCAGGCCAACGGCATCCAATTGTGTAGCCACGAAAATTATTGATGATTTTTGCTCGTGCACCAAACCCCAATGGCTTCTGTCGCTGCGGGGCTTAATGCCTTCGAAACACAGCTGTATAACAAGTATCATGCTCCCCGTTGTCACGTCTTGACCGTGTGCAGCCGCACAAGAAGTCTGATAGCAGACGTTTATAAGCGTTTTCAGGGCAATGCTTTGCACTGCAACACCGTTTCACCGCTTGTCATTGTCGAACCAGCTTTCCCTTAGTGCAACCCCGCGAAGACTTCTTGTTTACCCCTCTCTTGCAGAGGGGCGAAAACAGCGAATCACGCATCGGCCATCGAACGTACGAGGATAGTTGTGCGATGATGCGGCGATTGGACGGTCGTATGATAAAGTGGAATCAGGAAGTTCAAATGTTATTTGCCAGTAGCCGAGCCGAAAAAATCAACAATGTCCGCTATTGATCGGCTAGCTTTGAGTCTCAACGATGGCGGTGGAAGCGGCCGCAGGTCCCAGTTGTAACAGCAACGACATGGCAACACGTTATTGTATAGCATTGCTGAAAGAAAAACTTTCTAAGGGAGTTGGTTTGATCGGTCAAGGGCAAACGCTTGCCATCTTCAAGGGACTAACTGATAGGACCTGTATGATATATATGTATATATACATACATATATATATATATATATATATAGGGTGTCGAAATAATTCATTTTTGCAGCTACTCAACATATCAGGCGGCAGCAGCAGTGAAAACATCAAGAACAAAACTCCGTACAACAATTTCTATGTAACTGTAACGCGGGTAACGATAGTACTCATACTTTTACTGCTTCTTAGTTGATTAAAGTAGGATTAGGTTTTCTTTCGTACCGTACTGAAAAAGTACATAAATGTAAAATACAGTTGAAGAGAAGATCAAAACTAATGTGTGCTTCAGGTTACTAACCCCTTAATTGTTCCCCCGTGTAAAACGGGCTATAGTGCATAAACTCGAAACCCGCTTCTTTCACTTGGGTCGTATCTCAAGGGTACATTGGATTATTTCCGTAAGCCAAATATTAATACAACTTTATTGGCAGACTCTTCCACGTCATTCTTATTTAGTTTATATTTTCACCCAAAAAATCCTATCGTATGTTAATGTTTTTTACGACAACGACGACTACGACAACGATGACAACATCATCAACAACAACAACAACAGCAGCAGCAGCAGCAACAACAACAATAGCAACAATTTACAACGTGAACACTACGGAGAGGCATAACGGTAGGCAAAAATAGAAGAGGTACTTATCTCGAATTCGAAAATATCGTTAGATCGCTATGAGCTACATCGCGTTGACACGTCATGCGAAAAAATATCCACGAAACCAAAAGTATATTTAAGATAATTCTGTTTAAGTTAATTAGAGACGTCCATAATAGCTAATGTGGTAATTAGCAATGGGAAAGGTCCAGGGTGAGCTAAGCCCTGTGCTGCAAAAGCTCTTTAGGCACAAGCTTAACTATGACCAAATATGCATGCAATAATATGTTTTATCAATGGGAGAGTTCGCCTTCAAATATGTCGACAAACCGAATACTTAAAATGGTAAAACTTGTTGTTGAGGAACTTACGGAGATGAAAATAAAGTCATGGCAGGAAATACATGAACCGCAAAAAGATTAATGCCAAGGTAGTTAACAGAACGTTGCCTATCTATGGCTGACAAAGAACGCGAACTCGTTCCTGCGATATGATAGGATCAGTTATTACCGTTATAGGATTATTTTACCGTTTACACTAGTCTTGAGATACCTGCATTGTATTCGTGGCTCCATCAAAGAGACACCTTATTTCGAAATCTAGGGCCGGAAAATGCACTTTGTAAAAACTAGCCGTAACTTAGCTATTACAACACTTATCTAACCAGTAATGTCGATATACAATGAAACGTGGCGTCTTGCCACATTTTGTTACCTAAGGAGATCTATTTAAATGACAAATTTCGATAGAGCAGCCTTGCATCGAGCCATGAAATCTCCATCTTTTCAGTACGCCAACACCTTATAGCACATCAAGAGCAATGTTGTGACATGCCCTTAATTAGAACGATAGTACCAGTCGAATTTCTCACATAAACATACTTTTTTCATAATGTGTATGTCATGTAAATTTTTTTCTCATATCTGCCTAAGTTTACCGATCGAACACGATGGTTATCGACATGAACTTGTTGGTAGTAGAGATATACTGATATAAGACAAAACGGTCGTCAAGCGTTTTCCGAAGACTTTCTTTATCTTCCTGACAAAATACGTAAGTAAGCGTGAGTCCATACTTCTCGCACAATTGAATGTACATCTATTGCTAAGCTAACTAATACGACGCAATTTTGTCTCGTCTGCGAGATTAGGTACGCAAACTATACTTTTGGCCCTTTACAGGGAAAAAAAAGTGCTCTTTGATGAATCACGTAGATGTTTAAAAAATCGAAACGTACAAGCTGTCCTATTTAGCCACAGGCCGAGAATATAGAGTCTCGTAAGAGCAGAATGGGTACTGAAACGTGGTCATAAACGATCGTCCCACCATCTCCCGTACTACAGCAGGCAATGGCTGGGTTCAAGGTGCCGATTCTATGGACATAGACACACCGTGCGACTCTATTTACGAAATGCCGAGCAGTCGTAAAGGGCTCACCGTAGACGTTAACAGGAAGTATTTACACGTCTACCGGTTTCCCTCATAGTTAAGAATATATGAAGTATCCTACGTTATGGGTATGCTGCTGTTACGGAGCTTTTATTATTGTTTGTTAGTTTATTATTGCTTGCAATAGTGATAAATATAGGAGAGCTACGGGAAACTGATGAAATACGGGTGTCCGTATTTCTGATCCGTATGATGAGGGCCCGAGGAGCGTGATCTTCTCGTTGTTATGTAACATCTGGTGTAAATCGAATCAAAGGAACTAGACGTGTTTAATTGTCTGGGAAAGACCGAAAAGGACCTCTTAATGCGTTGATACTCAAGCCAATGTTTGTAATGATGTATGAATTATAAATAGTACTATTTTAATTCAGACGAGGTACGACTGAGTGACGTAAATTAAAAATTTCTAATTCTATAAATACAAGTTAAGTAGGGTTGCAATAAAACGCTCGCTTACCCTTTCGTAATCATTAACACCAATCAACGTCCGCGTCCTTTAAATGAGCAACATTACTAGTGGCGTAGAGGAAACCAGATTTAGATATATTACTGCTTGAAAGTTGGATGATATTCCTATATTTGGCATGTCTTTTTCATGTGGTAGATGCGACGGTAACGTTCCATTTCCTAGGCATCGATAACGTCTTGATGAATCAATCTTAATTTCATAGAATCATTCAATCGATCTTTCACCCAAAAGAGTTGTTTGGCAGCCATCTAAAATGCTCTTCCATATAAACTTTTAATCACTTAAACTTACGTTGTGTAGCACCCAATCTTCAGTTAAAGGCCTATCAGTTATCCAGTTCTTCTGGCATCGCAAGAGCGTTTTGTCACGGAACTATCTATCTCCACTCAGTTGTCGTCAGATCTGACACGCTGCCAAGAAATTACTCTTGTTAACTTTAGTCTGTTTCGGGGTCATATAGGACATGCGTCCACAGATTTCCACGATTCTTAGGTTTGAAATTTTTTAATATGTATTCGGTTGAAGTTCTGTATTAGTGAGGTTCGTATATTCGGTTTGTGTATGTGTGTTATATAATATACATAATATAGTCAGTGTTACTATTTGGAAGGTGTGAGCGTACGTATCAGAGATGTAAGGCAGCTGACTGCTCATGGAGAAACAACAAACTGGGAATATATTTATTACCTTGTGGGGATGGTTCACAAATAGATCGTTTAGTCCATATATATGTGTTAGTATTTCTTAACAGTCTCTGGTGCATCATCTCGTAAAAGATCCTGCAGCAGCTTGCTGCTAGCAGACTCTAGTCTCAAGGCTAGTAGAGATAAACCGTAGGCCAAGGCTGTACCTTTTCCGTTAGGATGGCCGCTTGTAATCCGGATCAGCTTGCTTCAACATGCGTTCATTCGCGTCGTGTATTTAATGCAGGTTGCATTAGCAGCTTACCCTGTCTAATAAACAGGGATCACTCAATGTTGTACCATGCCCAAGGAAAGGTAAGGCAAGCAAACGTACCGAACAGATGGCATAGCAACTAGCGTGCCGGAGAAGATTGGATAATGGCCTGCGTCCTTAGTGCGGCATAACCAGTTTTTGACGACCTTTCCACGCGCAATGAACTTTAATCAAAGAGCGGGTGAAGCTTTCTTTGAAAATTCGAAGACGTTGGTAGAGTTGTTTAATTTCATTCGCTTAAATATATATTGATAATCTAAATAAAGCACTTCTTTTTACGAACGTGCTCGATCCAAATAAGACTGCACTTAAACGAGTGAACCTAATTCTTTACATAACATTAAAAGAATGTGGAATCCTTATTACAACGCTCGCATCTATGTAGGTACGAACACGGTTGGTCTGTGTTCGTGTTTTCTTTTAGGAAACATTTGCAAATGAGTTCATTGATTAAAAGTGGCAGTTTCGCAGACCCGTCCAAATAGATTATAAAGAGCGTTTTTGAAGTCTGTCTTAAGTTATTACTCAGTACTTGAATAGGCCGTTTATAGCTTGACTTTATACAGCTTAGCGGAACTGTATTACTACGTAGAAAAACCACAACCTATGGCATAACTCGATCGGCAAAAAGTGCACCGAAAAGAAACCATTTAGAATGGCAAATGTCGTTAGGAAGCTTTAGAAGAGAAGCTATCTTTCCGCTGAACGAAAACGCGTTCACAAAGGGTAACTTTTATCTTTTAGTTGCACAGGCTGATAATCAGCCGAGGGAGAGGTTTTTTCAACTGTAGCACTCAGTAGATTTTAGCTCATATATAGCTACTACATTTCCTTGTACAATGCACAAAAGTTGCAAAAAAAAATCCTACGGCATAACCCAAAGGTCTGACAATCAGTGAAACGGAAATGTGTACCACCGGCTTCAGCGTAGAACAACATCATAACGTTTGTACTTTGTCCACTGTGATCACTGATCTTATAATGCAGACGTACACAGATCTTTTTCATGTAATTTACTTTGCATGGCCTGCCTCTATCGAAATTTGCTATATTTTCATACTCAGAAATAGGTACGAACCGCGAAATGCATCAGCTTCGCCTGGCCTCGAAGCTACACCGCACGTGTTTATCTAATCAAGTATATTGCCATGTTGACAGTTAATGTCCATACGTCAAATTAAGCAGAACAAGTGGTATATTTTAGCTGATAAAAAGGGAAGTTATATTTTTTTCATCAACATTACGGCACTGTGTTTTACCATCACACTACCATAGGAACCCCCCACTTTGCTACCATAGTCTTGTTCTTGAATAACTTTTTTAAAGAGGTTTGGGTTATACTTGCACAGACAGGGCAAAACTTATTTTACGTGGGCCGAGTGTACAGCTCAGCTCCGACGTTTGGATTGTATATTGCGTTGGTGCTACGCTAGGGAACCCCTTCAACAGTTCCAGTAGCGGTTATCGCGTCGCCATCACCGCTCTGTTGCCTTGGCGATCACCCTCATGCGTTCGGCAAGTGTGTGAGACATTCCCCTCGCCATAACGGTGTTCACCCCCCAATCATCGGGCAGCTATCCGGTTCCTACTGCCCGCGTCACCAAATCATCTCCAGTGAAACTGCACTAGGAGAACTACCCCGCCACTGTTGTTTTTATCTCAGCGCCTTCTGAAGTCTGCGAAGACTGTCTACAAACGAGGCAATATTCGCACGTCATTGGATACGACGCTACACGTATAGACTTCGACCAAATTGCAATATAAAGATTATTACTCTTACACCATAAATCCGTTTACAAAGCAAGCTGAAAAGCCAAAGATATCGAGTTTGTGATAGTGAACCGCATATCGAGGATTCTCCCTTTACAACGATTCTAGGCAAATTACAAAGGCCTGAAGGAATTGAATAGTTCCTTTGAATTTTTGTATTCTAGTTGTCTCTTTCAAGTAAATTGTTGTGTGGTACTCCACTGTGTGGGGGTGTATGGGGGAGTGTCTGTGTATGTGCGTTCGCGTCTGTTTACGTTGACGCTGCGCTAATCAGGGTGCACACAAACACTTTTCAGACTGAAGTGGTTTCCGGCCAGAGAGGAGACGTCGGTGATTGTTTTACGTTGTTTTGTGGCTAAAAAAATTGCACGAACTGTGAGTTGAAGACTTCGTCGAGCCATCGCTGAGCTGCTCAGGCAGCGTGCGAAGGGACGTAATACTCCACCAGGAACTCTTCGGCAAACGCTAAAAATGGCAGACGGGATAGCGGTCGTGACGGCGATGGTACTCGTACACGTCCTAACAAGTAAAGGTGCGTGAAAGAGGGTGTTAATGTCAAAATCAAACGGATAATTTATCTATGTCATGGCGTGCTCTTCTGTTTTGTGAGCATGCTCAGTAGAAATGGTCGTTTTTCAATTATGCTGAGTTAAATTATTTTGCATTTTTGATCGCAATCATCAACGTTTGGATTTGACCCCTGTGTTATTTCTCCGACCGTTCATGTTTTCGCATATCAGCTTCTTAAACAATGCTATGAGGGCATGTTCGTGTTCCGCAGAAGTGTTTGGTTGTTGCTGTGGTTGTTGTTGTTATTGTTGCTGTCATAAACTCGGATATTTATATCCGTGTCATTTGTTTGTTTCGAAATAATCGATGATTACGAGGAGATCGCTTGCATGCCATGTGTTTGATATCGTCTCGTCATACCTGGGATATTCAGTCCATATTCCCCTACAATGACAGCCAGCCAGACGTCCAGTTTAATTAGTTCGCACATTGTGGAACTTCGTTGAAACGTAAGTAGTTTCATTCAATAACAGCGACGCTGTTACAAATAGAGCTATACGAAGTGTCTACATGTTGGATGCTTTCATTAGGTGACTACTGAAACGTGAAAAGTTTATAAAAGCCATCTTCTCAGTAGCCGTTACCACAATTAAATAATTCTAAACCGATGATCAGATGCGGAACGTCAGCGGCGCCTCTCCTGTTTTCAGTATACATAATGCCTGGAAATTACAAAAACATGTTTTCCGGACTGCAACACCGCCTCGGGCCAAAAGCTGTGGGCCAGTATAGATACCCAAGCCTATATAAA